>NW_027327829.1:0-158510 GCF_047675955.1 Chlorocebus sabaeus
AGAAGAAAAATCTTAGCGAAAGGCTTCTTGAGGGTGAAGCTGTAACTCTGTAAGGTGAATTAACAGAACACAAAACATTTTCTCAGAAACCTACTTTTCAGTTTTTACCTTAGGATATTTCCTTTTTCACCATAGCCCTCTATGGGATTCCAATTATCACTTTGAAAATTCCACATGAACAGTCTTAGCGAAAGTCTTCTTGAGGGGAAAGCTGTAACTCTGTGAGAGGAACTAACTGAACACAAAGCAGTTTCTCAGAAAGCTTCTTTCCAGTTTTTAACTGAGGATATTTCCTTTTTCACCATGGCCCTTTTGGGCTTCCAAATATCACTTTGCAAATTCCACAACAACAGCCTTAGCGAAAGGCTTCCTGAGGAAAAAGAGTAACTCTGTGACTTGAATTAACAGAACACAAAGCAGTTTCTCAGAAAGCTTCTTTTCAGTTTTTATCTTAGGATGTTTCCTTTATCACCATTGCCCTCTATGTGCCTCCAAATATCACTTTGCAATTCCACAAGAACAGTCTTAGTGAACGGCTTCCTGAGGGGAAAGCTGTAGCTCGGTGATGTGTACTAACAGAACACACCGCATTTTCTCAGAATGGTTCTTTCCAGTTTTTAACGGAAGATATTTCCTTTTTCACCTTAGCCCTCTATGGGCTTCCAAATATCACTTTGCAAATTTCACAAAACAGTCTTAGTGAATGGCTCCTTGAGGGAAAATCTGTAGCTCTGTGAGATGAACTAACAGAACACAAAGCACTTTTTCAGACAGCTTCTTTTCAGTAAGTATCTTACGATATTTCCATTTTCACCATAGCCCTCTATGGGCTTCCACATATCACTTTGGAAATTCCTCAAAAACAGTCTTAGCGGAAGGCTTCTTGAGGGAAAGCTGTAACTCTTTGAGATGAATTAACAGAACACAAAGCAGTTTCTCGGAAAGCTTCTTTTCATTTTTTAACTGAAGTTATTTCCATTTTCACCATAGCCCTCTATGGGATTCCAAATATCACTATGCAAATTCCACAAGAACAGTGGAAGCGAAAGACTTCTGTAGGGGAAAACTGTAACTCTGTGAGATGAATTAACAGAACACAAAGCAGTTTCTCAGATATCTTCTTTCCAGTTTTTAACGAAAGATATTTCCTTTTTCACCATAGCCCTCTATGGGCTTCCCAATATCACTTTGCAAATCCCACAGGAACATTCTTAGCGAAAGCCTTCTTGAGGGGAAAGCTGTAACTCGGTGAGATGCTTTAACAGAACACACGGCAGTTTCTCAAAAAGCTTCTTTCCAGTTTTTAACGGAAGATATTTCCTTTTTCACCATAGCCCTCTAGGAGTTTTCTAATATCACTTTGCAAATTTCACAAGAATAGTCTCAGTGAACTGCTTCTTGAAGGGAAAGCTGTAACTCTGTGAGATGAACTAACAGAACACAAAGCAGTTTATCAGAAAGCTTCTTTACAGTTTTTATCGGAAAATATTTCCTTTTTCACCATTGCCCTCTATGAGATTCTAAATATCACTTTCCAAATTTCAGAAGAACAGTCTTAGTGAACGGCCTCATGAGGGGAAATCTGTGACACTTTGAGATGAATTAACAGAACACAAAGCAGTTTCTCAGAGAGCTTCTTTTCGGATTTTATCTTACTATATTTCCTTTTTCTACATAGCCCTCTATGGTCTTCCAAAAACATTTTGCAAATTCCACAAGAACAGTCTTAGCGAAAGGATTCTGGAGATAAAAGCTGTAAATCTGTAAGATGAATTAAAGGAATTCAGAGCAGTTTCTCAGAAACCTTCTTTTCGTTTTTTATCTTACGATATTTCCATTTTCACCATAGGGCTATAGGGTTTCCAAATATCACTTTGCAAATCCAGAAGAAAAGTCTTAGCGAAAGGCTTCTTGAGGGTAAAGCTGCAACACTGTAAGATGAATTAACAGAACACAAAACATTTTCTCAGAAACCTACATTTCAGTTTTTACCTTAGGATATTTCCTTTTTCACCATAGCCCTCTATGGGATTCCAATTATTACTTTGATAATTCCACATGAACAGTCTTAGCGAAAGTCTTCTTGAGGGGAAAGCTGTAACTCTGTGAGAGGAACTAACTGAACACAAAGCAGTTTCTCAGAAAGCTTCTTTCCAGTTTTTAACTGAGGATATTTCCTTTTTCACCATAGCCCTTTTGGGCTTCCAAATATCACTTTGCAAATTCCACAACAACAGCCTTAGCGAAAGGCTTCCTTAGGTAAAAGAGTAACTCTGTGACTTGAATTAACAGAACACAAAGCAGTTTCTCAGAAAGCTTCTTTTCAGTTTTTATCTTAGGATGTTTCCTTTTTCACCATTGCCCTCTATGTGCCTCCAAATATCACTTTGCAATTCCACAAGAACAGTCTTAGTGAACGGCTTCCTGAGGGGAAATCTGTAGCTCGGTGATATGTACTAACAGAACACACCGCATTTTCTCAGAATGGTTCTTTCCAGTTTTTAACGGAAGATATTTCCTTTTTCACCTTAGCCCTCTATGGGCTTCCAAATATCACTTTGCAAATTTCACAAAACAGTCTTAGTGAACGGCTTCTTGAGGGAAAAGCTGTAGCTCTGTGAGATGAACTAACAGAACACAAAGCACTTTTTCAGACAGCTTCTTTTCGGTAAGTATCCTACGATATTTCCATTTTCACCATAGCCCTCTATGGGCTTCCACATATCACTTTGGAAATTCCTCAAAAACAGTCTTAGCGGAAGGCTTCTTGAGGGGAAAGCTGTAACTCTTTGAGATGAATTAACAGAACACAAAGCAGTTTCTCGGAAAGCTTCTTTTCATTTTTTAACTGAAGTTATTTCCATTTTCACCATAGCCCTCTATGGGATTCCAAATATCACTATGCAAATTCCACAAGAACAGTGGAAGCGAAAGACTTCTGGAGGGGAAAACTGTAACTCTGTGAGATGAATTAACAGAACACAAAGCAGTTTCTCAGATATCTTCTTTCCAGTTTTTAACGAAAGATATTTCCTTTATCACCATAGACCTCTAGGGGCTTCCAAATATCACTTTGCAAATCCCACAAGAACAGTCTTAGCGAAAGCCTTCTTGAGGGGAAAGCTGTAACTCGGTGAGATGCTTTAACAGAACACACGGCAGTTTCTCAAAAAGCTTCTTTCCAGTTTTTAATTGAAGATATTTCCTTTTTCACCATAGCCCTCTAGGAGTTTTCTAATATCACTTTGCAAATTTCACAAGAATAGTCTCAGTGAACTGCTTCTTGAAGGGAAAGCTGTAACACTGTGAGATGAACTAACAGAACACAAAGCAGTTTATCAGAAAGCTTCTTTACAGTTTTTATCGGAAAATATTGCCTTTTTCACCATTGCCCTCTATGAGATTCTAAATATCACTTTCCAAATTTCAGAAGAACAGTCTTAGTGAACGGCCTCATGAGGGGAAATCTGTGACACTTTGAGATGAATTAACAGAACACAAAACAGTTTCTCAGAAAGCTTCTTTTCGGATTTTACCTTACTATATTTCCTTTTTCAACATAGCCCTCTATGGTCTTCCAAATATCACTTTGCAAATTACACTAGAACAGTCTTTGTGAAAGACTTCTTGAGGGGAAAGCTGTAACTCTCTGAGATGAATTAACAGAACACAAAGCACTTTCTCAGAAAGCTTCTTTTCAGTTTTTATCTTAGGATATTTCCTTTTTCAGCATAGCCCTCTATGGGCTTCCAAAAACATTTTGCAAATTCCACAAGAACAGTCGTAGCGAAAGGATTCTGGAGATAAAAGCTGTAAATCTGTAAGATGAATTAAAAGAATTCAAAGCAGTTTCTCAGAAACCTTCTTTTCGTTTTTTATCTTACGATATTTCCATTTTCACCATAGGGCTATAGGGTTTCCAAATATCACTTTGCAAATTCCAGAAGAAAAATCTTAGCGAAAGGCTTCTTGAGGGTGAAGCTGTAACTCTGTAAGGTGAATTAACAGAACACAAAACATTTTCTCAGAAACCTACTTTTCAGTTTTTACCTTAGGATATTTCCTTTTTCACCATAGCCCTCTATGGGATTCCAATTATCACTTTGAAAATTCCACATGAACAGTCTTAGCGAAAGTCTTCTTGAGGGGAAAGCTGTAACTCTGTGAGAGGAACTAACTGAACACAAAGCAGTTTCTCAGAAAGCTTCTTTCCAGTTTTTAACTGAGGATATTTCCTTTTTCACCATGGCCCTTTTGGGCTTCCAAATATCACTTTGCAAATTCCACAACAACAGCCTTAGCGAAAGGCTTCCTGAGGAAAAAGAGTAACTCTGTGACTTGAATTAACAGAACACAAAGCAGTTTCTCAGAAAGCTTCTTTTCAGTTTTTATCTTAGGATGTTTCCTTTATCACCATTGCCCTCTATGTGCCTCCAAATATCACTTTGCAATTCCACAAGAACAGTCTTAGTGAACGGCTTCCTGAGGGGAAAGCTGTAGCTCGGTGATATGTACTAACAGAACACACCGCATTTTCTCAGAATGGTTCTTTCCAGTTTTTAACGGAAGATATTTCCTTTTTCACCTTAGCCCTCTATGGGCTTCCAAATATCACTTTGCAAATTTCACAAAACAGTCTTAGTGAATGGCTCCTTGAGGGAAAATCTGTAGCTCTGTGAGATGAACTAACAGAACACAAAGCACTTTTTCAGACAGCTTCTTTTCAGTAAGTATCTTACGATATTTCCATTTTCACCATAGCCCTCTATGGGCTTCCACATATCACTTTGGAAATTCCTCAAAAACAGTCTTAGCGGAAGGCTTCTTGAGGGGAAAGCTGTAACTCTTTGAGATGAATTAACAGAACACAAAGCAGTTTCTCGGAAAGCTTCTTTTCATTTTTTAACTGAAGTTATTTCCATTTTCACCATAGCCCTCTATGGGATTCCAAATATCACTATGCAAATTCCACAAGAACAGTGGAAGCGAAAGACTTCTGTAGGGGAAAACTGTAACTCTGTGAGATGAATTAACAGAACACAAAGCAGTTTCTCAGATATCTTCTTTCCAGTTTTTAACGAAAGATATTTCCTTTTTCACCATAGCCCTCTATGGGCTTCCCAATATCACTTTGCAAATCCCACAGGAACATTCTTAGCGAAAGCCTTCTTGAGGGGAAAGCTGTAACTCGGTGAGATGCTTTAACAGAACACACGGCAGTTTCTCAAAAAGCTTCTTTCCAGTTTTTAACGGAAGATATTTCCTTTTTCACCATAGCCCTCTAGGAATTTTCTAATATCACTTTGCAAATTTCACAAGAATAGTCTCAGTGAACTGCTTCTTGAAGGGAAAGCTGTAACTCTGTGAGGTGAACTAACAGAACACAAATCAGTTTATCAGAAAGCTTCTTTACAGTTTTTATCGGAAAATATTTCCTTTTTCACCATTGCCCTCTATGAGATTCTAAACATCACTTTCCAAATTTCAGAAGAACAGTCTTAGTGAACGGCCTCATGAGGGGAAATCTGTGACACTTTGAGATGAATTAACAGAACACAAAGCAGTTTCTCAGAAAGCTTCTTTTCGGATTTTATCTTACTATATTTCCTTTTTCAACATAGCCCTCTATGGTCTTCCAAATATCACTTTGCAAATTACACAAGAACAGTCTTTGTGAAAGACTTCTTGAGGGGAAAGCTGTAACTCTCTGAGATGAATTAACAGAACACAAAGCAGTTTCTCAGAAAGCTTCTTTTCAGTTTTTATCTTAGGATATTTCCTTTTTCAGCATAGCCCTCTATGGGCTTCCAAAAACATTTTGCAAATTCCACAAGAACAGTCTTAGCGAAAGGATTCTGGAGATAAAAGCTTTAAATCTGTAAGATGAATTAAGAGAATTCAAAGCAGTTTCTCAGAAACCTTCTTTTCGTTTTTTATCTTACGATATTTCCATTTTCACCATAGGGCTATAGGGTTTCCAAATATCACTTTGCAAATTCCAGAAGAAAAGTCTTAGCGAAAGGCTTCTTGAGGGTAAAGCTGTAACTCTGTAAGATGAATTAACAGAACACAAAACATTTTCTCAGAAACCTACTTTTCAGTTTTTACCTTAGGATATTTCCTTTTTCACCATAGCCCTCTATGGGACTCCAATTATCACTTTGAAAATTCCACATGAACAGTCTTAGCGAAAGTCTTCTTGAGGGGAAAGCTGTAACTCTGTGAGAGGAACTAACTGAACACAAAGCAGTTTCTCAGAAAGCTTCTTTCCAGTTTTTAACTGAGGATATTTCCTTTTTCACCATAGCCCTTTTGGGCTTCCAAATGTCACTTTGCAAATTCCACAACAACAGCCTTAGCGAAAGGCTTCCTGAGGTAAAAGAGTAACTCTGTGACTTGAATTAACAGAACACAAAGCAGTTTCTCAGAAAGCTTCTTTTCAGTTTTTATCTTAGGATGTTTCCTATATCACCATTGCCCTCTATGTGCCTCCAAATATCACTTTGCAATTCCACAAGAACAGTCTTAGTGAACGGCTTCCTGAGGGGAAAGCTGTAGCTCGGTGATATGTACTAACAGAACACACCGCATTTTCTCAGAATGGTTCTTTCCAGTTTTTAACGGAAGATATTTCCTTTTTCACCTTAGCCCTCTATGGGCTTCCAAATATCACTTTGCAAATTTCACAAAACAGTCTTAGTGAACGGCTTCTTGAGGGAAAAGCTGTAGCTCTGTGAGATGAACTAACAGAACACAAAGCACTTTTTCAGACAGCTTCTTTTCGGTAAGTATCTTACGATATTTCCATTTTCACCATAGCCTTCTATGGGCTTCCACATATCACTTTGGAAATTCCTCAAAAACAGTCTTAGCGGAAGGCTTCTTGAGGGAAAGCTGTAACTCTTTGAGATGAATTAACAGAACACAAAGCACTTTCTCGGAAAGCTTCTTTTCATTTTTTAACTGAAGTTATTTCCATTTTCACCATAGCCCTCTATGGGATTCCAAATATGACTATGCAAATTCCACAAGAACAGTGGAAGCGAAAGACTTCTGGAGGGGAAAACTGTAACTCTGTGAGATGAATTAACAGAACACAAAGCAGTTTCTCAGTTATCTTCTTTCCAGTTTTTAACGAAAGATATTTCCTTTTTCACCATAGCCCTCTATGGGCTTCCAAATATCACTTTGCAAATCCCACAGGAACAGTCTTAGCGAAAGCCTTCTTGAGGGGAAAGCTGTAACTCGGTGAGATGCTTTAACAGAACAAACGGCAGTTTCTCAAAAAGCTTCTTTCCACTTTTTAATTGAAGATATTTCCTTTTTCACCATAGCCCTCTAGGAGTTTTCTAATATCACTTTGCAAATTTCACAAGAATAGTCTCAGTGAACTGCTTCTTGAAGGGGAAGCTGTAACTCTGTGAGATGAACTAACAGAACACAAAGTAGTTTATCAGAAAGCTTCTTTACAGTTTTTATCGGAAAATATTTCCTTTTTCACAATTGCCCTCTATGAGATTCTAAATATCACTTTCCAAATTTCAGAAGAACAGTCTTAGTGAACGGCCTCATGAGGGGAAATCTGTGACACTTTGAGATGAATTAACAGAACACAAAGCAGTTTCTCAGAAAGCTTCTTTTCGGATTTTATCTTACTATATTTCCTTTTTCAACATAGCCCTCTATGGTCTTCCAAATATCACTTTCCAAATTACACAAGAACAGTCTTTGTGAAAGACTTCTTGAGGGGAAAGCTGTAACTCTCTGAGATGAATTAACAGAACACAAAGCAGTTTCTCAGAAAGCTTCTTTTCAGTTTTTATCTTAGGATATTTCCTTTTTCAGCATAGCCCTCTATGGGCTTCCAAAAACATTTTGCAAATTCCACAAGAACAGTCTTAGCGAAAGGATTCTGGAGATAAAAGCTGTAAATCTGTAAGATGAATTAAAAGAATTCAAAGCAGTTTCTCAGAAACCTTCTTTTCGTTTTTTATCTTACGATATTTCCATTTTCACCATAGGGCTATAGGGTTGCCAAATATCACTTTGCAAATTCCAGAAGAAAAGTCTTAGCGTAAGGCTTCTTGAGGGTAAAGCTGTAACTCTGTAAGGTGAATTAACAGAACACAAAACATTTTCTCAGAAACCTACTTTTCAGTTTTTACCTTAGGATATTTCCTTTTTCACCATAGCCCTCTATGGGACTCCAATTATCACTTTGAAAATTCCACATGAACAGTCTTAGCGAAAGTCTTCTTGAGGGGAAAGCTGTAACTCTGTGAGAGGAACTAACTGAACACAAAGCAGTTTCTCAGAAAGCTTCTTTCCAGTTTTTAACTGAGGATATTTCCTTTTTCACCATAGCCCTTTTGGGCTTCCAAATGTCACTTTGCAAATTCCACAACAACAGCCTTAGCGAAAGGCTTCCTGAGGTAAAAGAGTAACTCTGTGACTTGAATTAACAGAACACAAAGCAGTTTCTCAGAAAGCTTCTTTTCAGTTTTTATCTTAGGATGTTTCCTTTTTCACCATTGCCCTCTATGTGCCTCCAAATATCACTTTGCAATTCCACAAGAACAGTCTTAGTGAACGGCTTCCTGAGGGGAAAGCTGTAGCTCGGTGATATGTACTAACAGAACACACCGCATTTTCTCAGAATGGTTCTTTCCAGTTTTTAACGGAAGATATTTCCTTTTTCACCTTAGCCCTCTATGGGCTTCCAAATATCACTTTGCAAATTTCACAAAACAGTCTTAGTGAACGGCTTCTTGAGGGAAAAGCTGTAGCTCTGTGAGATGAACTAACAGAACACAAAGCACTTTTTCAGACAGCTTCTTTTCGGTAAGTATCTTACGATATTTCCATTTTCACCATAGCCTTCTATGGGCTTCCACATATCACTTTGGAAATTCCTCAAAAACAGTCTTAGCGGAAGGCTTCTTGAGGGGAAAGCTGTAACTCTTTGAGATGAATTAACAGAACACAAAGCAGTTTCTCGGAAAGCTTCTTTTCATTTTTTAACTGAAGTTATTTCCATTTTCACCATAGCCCTCTATGGGATTCCAAATATCACTATGCAAATTCCACAAGAACAGTGGAAGCGAAAGACTTCTGGAGGGGAAAACTGTAACTCTGTGAGATGAATTAACGGAACACAAAGCAGTTTCTCAGTTATCTTCTTTCCAGTTTTTAACGAAAGATATTTCCTTTTTCACCATAGCCCTCTATGGGCTTCCAAATATCACTTTGCAAATCCCACAGGAACAGTCTTAGCGAAAGCCTTCTTGAGGGGAAAGCTGTAACTCGGTGAGATGCTTTAACAGAACAAACGGCGGTTTGTCAAAAAGCTTCTTTCCATTTTTAATTGAAGATATTTCCTTTTTCACCATAGCCCTCTAGGAGTTTTCTAATATCACTTTGCAAATTTCACAAGAATAGTCTCAGTGAACTGCTTCTTGAAGGGAAAGCTGTAACTCTGTGAGATGAACTAACAGAACACAAAGCAGTTTATCAGAAAGCTTCTTTACAGTTTTTATCGGAAAATATTTCCTTTTTCACCATTGCCCTCTATGAGATTCTAAATATCACTTTCCAAATTTCAGAAGAACAGTCTTAGTGAACGGCCTCATGAGGGGAAATCTGTGACACTTTGAGATGAATTAACAGAACACAAAGCAGTTTCTCAGAAAGCTTCTTTTCGGATTTTATCTTACTATATTTCCTTTTTCAACATAGCCCTCTATGGTCTTCCAAATATCACTTTCCAAATTACACAAGAACAGTCTTTGTGAAAGACTTCTTGAGGGGAAAGCTGTAACTCTCTGAGATGAATTAACAGAACACAAAGCAGTTTCTCAGAAAGCTTCTTTTCAGTTTTTATCTTAGGATATTTCCTTTTTCAGCATAGCCCTCTATGGGCTTCCAAAAACATTTTGCAAATTCCACAAGAACAGTCTTAGCGAAAGGATTCTGGAGATAAAAGCTGTAAATCTGTAAGATGAATTAAAAGAATTCAAAGCAGTTTCTCAGAAACCTTCTTTTCGTTTTTTATCTTACGATATTTCCATTTTCACCATAGGGCTATAGGGTTGCCAAATATCACTTTGCAAATTCCAGAAGAAAAGTCTTAGCGAAAGGCTTCTTGAGGGTAAAGCTGTAACTCTGTAAGGTGAATTAACAGAACACAAAACATTTTCTCAGAAACCTACTTTTCAGTTTTTACCTTAGGATATTTCCTTTTTCACCATAGCCCTCTATGGGATTCCAATTATCACTTTGAAAATTCCACATGAACAGTCTTAGCGAAAGTCTTCTTGAGGGGAAAGCTGTAAATCTGTGAGAGGAACTAACTGAACACAAAGCAGTTTCTCAGAAAGCTTCTTTCCAGTTTTTAACTGAGGATATTTCCTTTTTCACCATAGCCCTTTTGGGCTTCCAAATATCACTTTGCAAATTCCACAACAACATCCTTAGCGAAAGGCTACCTGAGGTAAAAGAGCAACTCTGTGACTTGAATTAACAGAACACAAAGCAGTTTCTCAGAAAGCTTCTTTTCAGTTTTTATCTTAGGATGTTTCCTTTATCACCTTTGCCCTCTATGTGCCTCCAAATATCACTTTGCAATTCCACAAGAACAGTCTTAGTGAACGGCTTCCTGAGGGGAAAGCTGTAGCTCGGTGATATGTACTAACAGAACACACCGCATTTTCTCAGAATGGTTCTTTCCAGTTTTTAACGGAAGATATTTCCTTTTTCACCTTAGCCCTCTATGGGCTTCCAAATATCACTTTGCAAATTTCACAAAACAGTCTTAGTGAACGGCTTCTTGAGGGAAAAGCTGTAGCTCTGTGAGATGAACTAACAGAACACAAAGCACTTTTTCAGACAGCTTCTTTTCGGTAAGTATCTTACGATATTTCCATTTTCACCATAGCCCTCTATGGGCTTCCACATATCACTTTGGAAATTCCTCAAAAACAGTCTTAGCGGAAGGCTTCTTGAGGGGAAAGCTGTAACTCGGTGAGATGCTTTAACAGAACACACGGCAGTTTCTCAAAAAGCTTCTTTCCAGTTTTTAACGGAAGATATTTCCTTTTTCACCATAGCCCTCTAGGTGTTTTCTAATATCACTTTGCAAATTTCACAAGAATAGTCTCAGTGAACTGCTTCTTGAAGGGAAAGCTGTAACTCTGTGAGATGAACTAACAGAACACAAAGCAGTTTATCAGAAAGCTTCTTTACAGTTTTTATCGGAAAATATTTCCTTTTTCACCATTGCCCTCTATGAGATTCTAAATATCACTTTCCAAATTTCAGAAGAACTGTCTTAGTGAACGGCCTCATGAGGGGAAATCTGTGACAATTTGAGATGAATTAACAGAACACAAAGCAGTTTCTCAGAGAGCTTCTTTTCGGATTTTATCTTACTATATTTCCTTTTTCTACATAGCCCTCTATGGTCTTCCAAAAACATTTTGCAAATTCCACAAGAACAGTCTTAGCGAAAGGATTCTGGAGATAAAAGCTGTAAATCTGTAAGATGAATTAAAAGAATTCAGAGCAGTTTCTCAGAAACCTTCTTTTCGTTTTTTATCTTACGATATTTCCATTTTCACCATAGGGCTATAGGGTTTCCAAATATCACTTTGCAAATCCAGAAGAAAAGTCTTAGCGAAAGGCTTCTTGAGGGTAAAGCTGTAACACTGTAAGATGAATTAACAGAACACAAAACATTTTCTCAGAAACCTACATTTCAGTTTTTACCTTAGGATATTTCCTTTTTCACCATAGCCCTCTATGTGATTCCAATTATTACTTTGATAATTCCACATGAACAGTCTTAGCGAAAGTCTTCTTGAGGGGAAAGCTGTAACTCTGTGAGAGGAACTAACTGAACACAAAGCAGTTTCTCAGAATGCTTCTTTCCAGTTTTTAACTGAGGATATTTCCTTTTTCACCATAGCCTTTTTGGGCTTCCAAATATCACTTTGCAAATTCCACAACAACAGCCTTAGCGAAAGGCTTCCTGAGGTAAAAGAGTAACTCTGTGACTTGAATTAACAGAACACAAAGCAGTTTCTCAGAAAGCTTCTTTTCAGTTTTTATCTTAGGATGTTTCCTTTTTCACCATTGCCCTCTATGTGCCTCCAAATATCACTTTGCAATTCCACAAGAACAGTCTTAGTGAACGGCTTCCTGAGGGGAAATCTGTAGCTCGGTGATATGTACTAACAGAACACACCGCATTTTCTCAGAATGGTTCTTTCCAGTTTTTAACGGAAGATATTTCCTTTTTCACCTTAGCCCTCTATGGGCTTCCAAATATCACTTTGCAAATTTCACAAAACAGTCTTAGTGAACGGCTTCTTGAGGGAAAAGCTGTAGCTCTGTGAGATGAACTAACAGAACACAAAGCACTTTTTCAGACAGCTTCTTTTCGGTAAGTATCCTACGATATTTCCATTTTCACCATAGCCCTCTATGGGCTTCCACATATCACTTTGGAAATTCCTCAAAAACAGTCTTAGCGGAAGGCTTCTTGAGGGGAAAGCTGTAACTCTTTGAGATGAATTAACAGAACACAAAGCAGTTTCTCGGAAAGCTTCTTTTCATTTTTTAACTGAAGTTATTTCCATTTTCACCATAGCCCTCTATGGGATTCCAAATATCACTATGCAAATTCCACAAGAACAGTGGAAGCGAAAGACTTCTGGAGGGGAAAACTGTAACTCTGTGAGATGAATTAACAGAACACAAAGCAGTTTCTCAGATATCTTCTTTCCAGTTTTTAACGAAAGATATTTCCTTTTTCACCATAGCCCTCTATGGGCTTCCAAATATCACTTTGCAAATCCCACAAGAACAGTCTTAGCGAAAGCCTTCTTGAGGGGAAAGCTGTAACTCGGTGAGATGCTTTAACAGAACACACGGCAGTTTCTCAAAAAGCTTCTTTCCAGTTTTTAATTGAAGATATTTCCTTTTTCACCATAGCCCTCTAGGAGTTTTCTAATATCACTTTGCAAATTTCACAAGAATAGTCTCAGTGATCTGCTTCTTGAAGGGAAAGCTGTAACACAGTGAGATGAACTAACAGAACACAAAGCAGTTTATCAGAAAGCTTCTTTACAGTTTTTATCAGAAAATATTGCCTTTTTCACCATTGCCCTCTATGAGATTCTAAATATCACTTTCCAAATTTCAGAAGAACAGTCTTAGTGAAAGGCCTCATGAGGGGAAATCTGTGACACTTTGAGATGAATTAACAGAACACTAAACAGTTTCTCAGAAAGCTTCTTTTCGGATTTTACCTTACTATATTTCCTTTTTCAACATAGCCCTCTATGGTCTTCCAAATATCACTTTGCAAATTACACAAGAACAGTCTTTGTGAAAGACTTCTTGAGGGGAAAGCTGTAACTCTCTGAGATGAATTAACAGAACACAAAGCACTTTCTCAGAAAGCTTCTTTTCAGTTTTTATCTTAGGATATTTCCTTTTTCAGCATAGCCCTCTATGGGCTTCCAAAAACATTTTGCAAATTCCACAAGAACAGTCGTAGCGAAAGGATTCTGGAGATAAAAGCTGTAAATCTGTAAGATGAATTAAAAGAATTCAAAGCAGTTTCTCAGAAACCTTCTTTTCGTTTTTTATCTTACGATATTTCCATTTTCACCATAGGGCTATAGGGTTTCCAAATATCACTTTGCAAATTCCAGAAGAAAAATCTTAGCGAAAGGCTTCTTGAGGGTGAAGCTGTAACTCTGTAAGATGAATTAACAGAACACAAAACATTTTCTCAGAAACCTACTTTTCAGTTTTTACCTTAGGATATTTCCTTTTTCACCATAGCCCTCTATGGGATTCCAATTATCACTTTGAAAATTCCACATGAACAGTCTTAGCGAAAGTCTTCTTGAGGGGAAAGCTGTAACTCTGTGAGAGGAACTAACTGAACACAAAGCAGTTTCTCAGAAAGCTTCTTTCCAGTTTTTAACTGAGGATATTTCCTTTTTCACCATGGCCCTTTTGGGCTTCCAAATATCACTTTGCAAATTCCACAACAACAGCCTTAGCAAAAGGCTTCCTGAGGTAAAAGAGTAACTCTGTGACTTGAATTAACAGAACACAAAGCAGTTTCTCAGAAAGCTTCTTTTCAGTTTTTATCTTAGGATGTTTCCTTTATCACCATTGCCCTCTATGTGCCTCCAAATATCACTTTGCAATTCCACAAGAACAGTCTTAGTGAACGGCTTCCTGAGGGGAAAGCTGTAGCTCGGTGATATGTACTAACAGAACACACCGCATTTTCTCAGAATGGTTCTTTCCAGTTTTTAACGGAAGATATTTCCTTTTTCACCTTAGCCCTCTATGGGCTTCCAAATATCACTTTGCAAATTTCACAAAACAGTCTTAGTGAACGGCTCCTTGAGGGAAAAGCTGTAGCTCTGTGAGATGAACTAACAGAACACAAAGCACTTTTTCAGACAGCTTCTTTTCGGTAAGTATCTTACGATATTTCCATTTTCACCATAGCCCTCTATGGGCTTCCACATATCACTTTGGAAATTCCTCAAAAACAGTCTTAGCGGAAGGCTTCTTGAGGGGAAAGATGTAACTCTTTGAGATGAATTAACAGAACACAAAGCAGTTTCTCGGAAAGCTTCTTTTCATTTTTTAACTGAAGTTATTTCCATTTTCACCATAGCCCTCTATGGGATTCCAAATATCACTATGCAAATTCCACAAGAACAGTGGAAGCGAAAGACTTCTGTAGTAGAAAACTGTAACTCTGTGAGATGAATTAACAGAACACAAAGCAGTTTCTCAGATATCTTCTTTCCAGTTTTTAATGAAAGATATTTCCTTTTTCACCATAGCCCTCTCTGGGCTTCCCAATATCACTTTGCAAATCCCACAGGAACATTCTTAGCGAAAGCCTTCTTGAGGGGAAAGCTGTAACTCGGTGAGATGCTTTAACAGAACACACGGCAGTTTCTCAAAAAGCTTCTTTCCAGTTTTTAAAGGAAGATATTTCCTTTTTCACCATAGCCCTCTAGGAGTTTTCTAATATCACTTTGCAAATTTCACAAGAATAGTCTCAGTGAACTGCTTCTTGAAGGGAAAGCTGTAACTCTGTGAGATGAACTAACAGAACACAAAGTAGTTTATCAGAAAGCTTCTTTACAGTTTTTATCGGAAAATATTTCCTTTTTCACAATTGCCCTCTATGAGATTCTAAACATCACTTTCCAAATTTCAGAAGAACAGTCTTAGTGAACGGCCTCATGAGGGGAAATCTGTGACACTTTGAGATGAATTAACAGAACACAAAGCAGTTTCTCAGAAAGCTTCTTTTCGGATTTTATCTTACTATATTTCCTTTTTCAACATAGCCCTCTATGGTCTTCCAAATATCACTTTGCAAATTACACAAGAACAGTCTTTGTGAAAGACTTCTTGAGGGGAAAGCTGTAACTCTCTGAGATGAATTAACAGAACACAAAGCAGTTTCTCAGAAAGCTTCTTTTCAGTTTTTATCTTAGGATATTTCCTTTTTCAGCATAGCCCTCTATGGGCTTCCAAAAACATTTTGCAAATTCCACAAGAACAGTCTTAGCGAAAGGATTCTGGAGATAAAAGCTTTAAATCTGTAAGATGAATTAAGAGAATTCAAAGCAGTTTCTCAGAAACCTTCTTTTCGTTTTTTATCTTACGATATTTCCATTTTCACCATAGGGCTATAGGGTTTCCAAATATCACTTTGCAAATTCCAGAAGAAAAGTCTTAGCGAAAGGCTTCTTGAGGGTAAAGCTGTAACTCTGTAAGATGAATTAACAGAACACAAAACATTTTCTCAGAAACCTACCTTTCAGTTTTTACCTTAGGATATTTCCTTTTTCACCATAGCCCTCTATGGGACTCCAATTATCACTTTGAAAATTCCACATGAACAGTCTTAGCGAAAGTCTTCTTGAGGGGAAAGCTGTAACTCTGTGAGAGGAACTAACTGAACACAAAGCAGTTTCTCAGAAAGCTTCTTTCCAGTTTTTAACTGAGGATATTTCCTTTTTCACCATAGCCCTTTTGGGCTTCCAAATGTCACTTTGCAAATTCCACAACAACAGCCTTAGCGAAAGGCTTCCTGAGGTAAAAGAGTAACTCTGTGACTTGAATTAACAGAACACAAAGCAGTTTCTCAGAAAGCTTCTTTTCAGTTTTTATCTTAGGATGTTTCCTTTTTCACCATTGCCCTCTATGTGCCTCCAAATATCACTTTGCAATTCCACAAGAACAGTCTTAGTGAACGGCTTCCTGAGGGGAAAGCTGTAGCTCGGTGATATGTACTAACAGAACACACCGCATTTTCTCAGAATGGTTCTTTCCAGTTTTTAACGGAAGATATTTCCTTTTTCACCTTAGCCCTCTATGGGCTTCCAAATATCACTTTGCACATTTCACAAAACAGTCTTAGTGAACGGCTTCTTGAGGGAAAAGCTGTAGCTCTGTGAGATGAACTAACAGAACACAAAGCACTTTTTCAGACAGCTTCTTTTCGGTAAGTATCTTACGATATTTCCATTTTCACCATAGCCTTCTATGGGCTTCCACATATCACTTTGGAAATTCCTCAAAAACAGTCTTAGCGGAAGGCTTCTTGAGGGGAAAGCTGTAACTCTTTGAGATGAATTAACAGAACACAAAGCACTTTCTCGGAAAGCTTCTTTTCATTTTTTAACTGAAGTTATTTCCATTTTCACCATAGCCCTCTATGGGATTCCAAATATCACAATGCAAATTCCACAAGAACAGTGGAAGCGAAAGACTTCTGGAGGGGAAAACTGTAACTCTGTGAGATGAATTAACAGAACACAAAGCAGTTTCTCAGTTATCTTCTTTCCAGTTTTTAACGAAAGATATTTCCTTTTTCACCATAGCCCTCTATGGGCTTCCAAATATCACTTTGCAAATCCCACAGGAACAGTCTTAGCGAAAGCCTTCTTGAGGGGAAAGCTGTAACTCGGTGAGATGCTTTAACAGAACAAACGGCGGTTTCTCAAAAAGCTTCTTTCCACTTTTTAATTGAAGATATTTCCTTTTTCACCATAGCCGTCTAGGAGTTTTCTAATATCACTTTGCAAATTTCACAAGAATAGTCTCAGTGAACTGCTTCTTGAAGGGAAAGCTGTAACTCTGTGAGATGAACTAACAGAACACAAAGTAGTTTATCAGAAAGCTTCTTTACAGTTTTTATCGGAAAATATTTCCTTTTTCACAATTGCCCTCTATGAGATTCTAAATATCACTTTCCAAATTTCAGAAGAACAGTCTTAGTGAACGGCCTCATGAGGGGAAATCTGTGACACTTTGAGATGAATTAACAGAACACAAAGCAGTTTCTCAGAAAGCTTCTTTTCGGATTTTATCTTACTATATTTCCTTTTTCAACATAGCCCTCTATGGTCTTCCAAATATCACTTTCCAAATTACACAAGAACAGTCTTTGTGAAAGACTTCTTGAGGGGAAAGCTGTAACTCTCTGAGATGAATTAACAGAACACAAAGCAGTTTCTCAGAAAGCTTCTTTTCAGTTTTTATCTTAGGATATTTCCTTTTTCAGCATAGCCCTCTATGGGTTTCCAAAAACATTTTGCAAATTCCACAAGAACAGTCTTAGCGAAAGGATTCTGGAGATAAAAGCTGTAAATCTGTAAGATGAATTAAAAGAATTCAAAGCAGTTTCTCAGAAACCTTCTTTTCGTTTTTTATCTTACGATATTTCCATTTTCACCATAGGGCTATAGGGTTGCCAAATATCACTTTGCAAATTCCAGAAGAAAAGTCTTAGCGAAAGGCCTCTTGAGGGTAAAGCTGTAACTCTGTAAGGTGAATTAACAGAACACAAAACATTTTCTCAGAAACCTACTTTTCAGTTTTTACCTTAGGATATTTCCTTTTTCACCATAGCCCTCTATGGGATTCCAATTATCACTTTGAAAATTCCACATGAACAGTCTTAGCGAAAGTCTTCTTGAGGGGAAAGCTGTAAATCTGTGAGAGGAACTAACTGAACACAAAGCAGTTTCTCAGAAAGCTTCTTTCCAGTTTTTAACTGAGGATATTTCCTTTTTCACCATAGCCCTTTTGGGCTTCCAAATATCACTTTGCAAATTCCACAACAACAGCCTTAGCGAAAGGCTTCCTGAGGTAAAAGAGCAACTCTGTGACTTGAATTAACAGAACACAAAGCAGTTTCTCAGAAAGCTTCTTTTCAGTTTTTATCTTAGGATGTTTCCTTTATCACCTTTGCCCTCTATGTGCCTCCAAATATCACTTTGCAATTCCACAAGAACAGTCTTAGTGAACGGCTTCCTGAGGGGAAAGCTGTAGCTCGGTGATATGTACTAACAGAACACACCGCATTTTCTCAGAATGGTTCTTTCCAGTTTTTAACGGAAGATATTTCCTTTTTCACCTTAGCCCTCTATGGGCTTCCAAATATCACTTTGCAAATTTCACAAAACAGTCTTAGTGAACGGCTTCTTGAGGGAAAAGCTGTAGCTCTGTGAGATGAACTAACAGAACACAAAGCACTTTTTCAGACAGCTTCTTTTCGGTAAGTATCTTACGATATTTCCATTTTCACCATAGCCCTCTATGGGCTTCCACATATCACTTTGGAAATTCCTCAAAAACAGTCTTAGCGGAAGGCTTCTTGAGGGGAAAGCTGTAACTCGGTGAGATGCTTTAGCAGAACACACGGCAGTTTCTCAAAAAGCTTCTTTCCAGTTTTTAACGGAAGATATTTCCTTTTTCACCATAGCCCTCTAGGAGTTTTCTAATATCACTTTGCAAATTTCACAAGAATAGTCTCAGTGAACTGCTTCTTGAAGGGAAAGCTGTAACTCTGTGAGATGAACTAACAGAACACAAAGCAGTTTATCAGAAAGCTTCTTTACAGTTTTTATCGGAAAATATTTCCTTTTTCACCATTGCCCTCTATGAGATTCTAAATATCACTTTCCAAATTTCAGAAGAACAGTCTTAGTGAACGGCCTCATGAGGGGAAATCTGTGACACTTTGAGATGAATTAACAGAACACAAAGCAGTTTCTCAGAGAGCTTCTTTTCGGATTTTATCTTACTATATTTCCTTTTTCTACATAGCCCTCTATGGTCTTCCAAAAACATTTTGCAAATTCCACAAGAACAGTCTTAGCGAAAGGATTCTGGAGATAAAAGCTGTAAATCTGTAAGATGAATTAAAAGAATTCAGAGCAGTTTCTCAGAAACCTTCTTTTCGTTTTTTATCTTACGATATTTCCATTTTCACCATAGGGCTATAGGGTTTCCAAATATCACTTTGCAAATCCAGAAGAAAAGTCTTAGCGAAAGGCTTCTTGAGGGTAAAGCTGTAACACTGTAAGATGAATTAACAGAACACAAAACATTTTCTCAGAAACCTACATTTCAGTTTTTACCTTAGGATATTTCCTTTTTCACCATAGCCCTCTATGTGATTCCAATTATTACTTTGATAATTCCACATGAACAGTCTTAGCGAAAGTCTTCTTGAGGGGAAAGCTGTAACTCTGTGAGAGGAACTAACTGAACACAAAGCAGTTTCTCAGAAAGCTTCTTTCCAGTTTTTAACTGAGGATATTTCCTTTTTCACCATAGCCCTTTTGGGCTTCCAAATATCACTTTGCAAATTCCACAACAACAGCCTTAGCGAAAGGCTTCCTTAGGTAAAAGAGTAACTCTGTGACTTGAATTAACAGAACACAAAGCAGTTTCTCAGAAAGCTTCTTTTCAGTTTTTATCTTAGGATGTTTCCTTTTTCACCATTGCCCTCTATGTGCCTCCAAATATCACTTTGCAATTCCACAAGAACAGTCTTAGTGAACGGCTTCCTGAGGGGAAATCTGTAGCTCGGTGATATGTACTAACAGAACACACCGCATTTTCTCAGAATGGTTCTTTCCAGTTTTTAACGGAAGATATTTCCTTTTTCACCTTAGCCCTCTATGGGCTTCCAAATATCACTTTGCAAATTTCACAAAACAGTCTTAGTGAACGGCTTCTTGAGGGAAAAGCTGTAGCTCTGTGAGATGAACTAACAGAACACAAAGCACTTTTTCAGACAGCTTCTTTTCGGTAAGTATCCTACGATATTTCCATTTTCACCATAGCCCTCTATGGGCTTCCACATATCACTTTGGAAATTCCTCAAAAACAGTCTTAGCGGAAGGCTTCTTGAGGGGAAAGCTGTAACTCTTTGAGATGAATTAACAGAACACAAAGCAGTTTCTCGGAAAGCTTCTTTTCATTTTTTAACTGAAGTTATTTCCATTTTCACCATAGCCCTCTATGGGATTCCAAATATCACTATGCAAATTCCACAAGAACAGTGGAAGCGAAAGACTTCTGGAGGGGAAAACTGTAACTCTGTGAGATGAATTAACAGAACACAAAGCAGTTTCTCAGATATCTTCTTTCCAGTTTCTAACGAAAGATATTTCCTTTTTCACCATAGCCCTCTATGGGCTTCCAAATATCACTTTGCAAATCCCACAAGAACAGTCTTAGCGAAAGCCTTCTTGAGGGGAAAGCTGTAACTCGGTGAGATGCTTTAACAGAACACACGGCAGTTTCTCAAAAAGCTTCTTTCCAGTTTTTAATTGAAGATATTTCCTTTTTCACCATAGCCCTCTAGGAGTTTTCTAATATCACTTTGCAAATTTCACAAGAATAGTCTCAGTGAACTGCTTCTTGAAGGGAAAGCTGTAACACAGTGAGATGAACTAACAGAACACAAAGCAGTTTATCAGAAAGCTTCTTTACAGTTTTTATCGGAAAATATTGCCTTTTTCACCATTGCCCTCTATGAGATTCTAAATATCACTTTCCAAATTTCAGAAGAACAGTCTTAGTGAAAGGCCTCATGAGGGGAAATCTGTGACACTTTGAGATGAATTAACAGAACACAAAACAGTTTCTCAGAAAGCTTCTTTTCGGATTTTACCTTACTATATTTCCTTTTTCAACATAGCCCTCTATGGTCTTCCAAATATCACTTTGCAAATTACACAAGAACAGTCTTTGTGAAAGACTTCTTGAGGGGAAAGCTGTAACTCTCTGAGATGAATTAACAGAACACAAAGCACTTTCTCAGAAAGCTTCTTTTCAGTTTTTATCTTAGGATATTTCCTTTTTCAGCATAGCCCTCTATGGGCTTCCAAAAACATTTTGCAAATTCCACAAGAACAGTCGTAGCGAAAGGATTCTGGAGATAAAAGCTGTAAATCTGTAAGATGAATTAAAAGAATTCAAAGCAGTTTCTCAGAAACCTTCTTTTCGTTTTTTATCTTACGATATTTCCATTTTCACCATAGGGCTATAGGGTTTCCAAATATCACTTTGCAAATTCCAGAAGAAAAATCTTAGCGAAAGGCTTCTTGAGGGTGAAGCTGTAACTCTGTAAGATGAATTAACAGAACACAAAACATTTTCTCAGAAACCTACTTTTCAGTTTTTACCTTAGGATATTTCCTTTTTCACCATAGCCCTCTATGGGATTCCAATTATCACTTTGAAAATTCCACATGAACAGTCTTAGCGAAAGTCTTCTTGAGGGGAAAGCTGTAACTCTGTGAGAGGAACTAACTGAACACAAAGCAGTTTCTCAGAAAGCTTCTTTCCAGTTTTTAACTGAGGATATTTCCTTTTTCACCATGGCCCTTTTGGGCTTCCAAATATCACTTTGCAAATTCCACAACAACAGCCTTAGCGAAAGGCTTCCTGAGGTAAAAGAGTAACTCTGTGACTTGAATTAACAGAACACAAAGCAGTTTCTCAGAAAGCTTCTTTTCAGTTTTTATCTTAGGATGTTTCCTTTATCACCATTGCCCTCTAAGTGCCTCCAAATATCACTTTGCAATTCCACAAGAACAGTCTTAGTGAACGGCTTCCTGAGGGGAAAGCTGTAGCTCGGTGATATGTACTAACAGAACACACCGCATTTTCTCAGAATGGTTCTTTCCAGTTTTTAACGGAAGATATTTCCTTTTTCACCTTAGCCCTCTATGGGCTTCCAAATATCACTTTGCAAATTTCACAAAACAGTCTTAGTGAACGGCTTCTTGAGGGAAAAGCTGTAGCTCTGTGAGATGAACTAACAGAACACAAAGCACTTTTTCAGACAGCTTCTTTTCGGTAAGTATCTTACGATATTTCCATTTTCACCATAGCCCTCTATGGGCTTCCACATATCACTTTGGAAATTCCTCAAAAACTGTCTTAGTGGAAGGCTTCTTGAGGGGAAAGCTGTAACTCTTTGAGATGAATTAACAGAACACAAAGCAGATTCTCGGAAAGCTTCTTTTCATTTTTTAACTGAAGTTATTTCCATTTTCACCGTAGCCCTCTATGGGATTCCAAATATCACTATGCAAATTCCACAAGAACAGTGGAAGCGAAAGACTTCTGGAGGGGAAAACTGTAACTCTGTGAGATGAATTAACAGAACACAAAGCAGTTTCTCAGATATCTTCTTTCCAGTTTTTAACGAAAGATACTTCCTTTTTCACCATAGCCCTCTATGGGCTTCCAAATATCACTTTGCAAATCCCACAAGAACAGTCTTAGCGAAAGCCTTCTTGAGGGGAAAGCTGTAACTCGGTGAGATGCTTTAACAGAACACACGGCAGTTTCTCAAAAAGCTTCTTTCCAGTTTTTAATTGAAGATATTTCCTTTTTCACCATAGCCCTCTAGGAGTTTTCTAATATCACTTTGCAAATTTCACAAGAATAGTCTCAGTGATCTGCTTCTTGAAGGGAAAGCTGTAACTCTGTGAGATGAACTAACAGAACACAAAGCAGTTTATCAGAAAGCTTCTTTACAGTTTTTATCGGAAAATATTTCCTTTTTCACCATTGCCCTCTATGAGATTCTAAATATCACTTTCCAAATTTCAGAAGAACAGTCTTAGTGAACGGCCTCATGAGGGGAAATCTGTGACACTTTGAGATGAATTAACAGAACACAAAGCAGTTTCTCAGAAAGCTTCTTTTCGGATTTTATCTTACTATATTTCCTTTTTCAACATAGCCCTCTATGGTCTTCCAAATATCACTTTCCAAATTACACAAGAACAGTCTTAGTGAAAGACTTCTTGAGGGGAAAGCTGTAACTCTCTGAGATGAATTAACAGAACACAAAGCAGTTTCTCAGAAAGCTTCTTTTCAGTTTTTATCTTAGGATATTTCCTTTTTCAGCATAGCCCTCTATGGGCTTCCAAAAACATTTTGCAAATTCCACAAGAACAGTCTTAGCGAAAGGATTCTGGAGATAAAAGCTGTAAATCTGTAAGATGAATTAACAGAACACAAAACATTTTCTCAGAAACCTACTTTTCAGTTTTTACCTTAGGATATTTCCTTTTTCACCATAGCCCTCTATGTGATTCCAATTATCACTTTGAAAATTCCACATGAACAGTCTTAGCGAAAGTCTTCTTGAGGGGAAAGCTGTAACTCTGTGAGAGGAACTAACTGAACACAAAGCAGTTTCTCAGAAAGCTTCTTTCCAGTTTTTAACTGAGGATATTTCCTTTTTCACCATAGCCCTTTTGGGCTTCCAAATATCACTTTGCAAATTCCACAACAACAGCCTTAGCGAAAGGCTTCCTGAGGTAAAAGAGTAACTCTGTGACTTGAATTAACAGAACACAAAGCAGTTTCTCAGAAAGCTTCTTTTCAGTTTTTATCTTAGGATGTTTCCTTTTTCACCATTGCCCTCTATGTGCCTCCAAATATCACTTTGCAATTCCACAAGAACAGTCTTAGTGAACGGCTTCCTGAGGGGAAATCTGTAGCTCGGTGATATGTACTAACAGAACACACCGCATTTTCTCAGAATGGTTCTTTCCAGTTTTTAACGGAAGATATTTCCTTTTTCACCTTAGCCCTCTATGGGCTTCCAAATATCACTTTGCAAATTTCACAAAACAGTCTTAGTGAACGGCTTCTTGAGGGAAAAGCTGTAGCTCTGTGAGATGAACTAACAGAACACAAAGCACTTTTTCAGACAGCTTCTTTTCGGTAAGTATCCTACGATATTTCCATTTTCACCATAGCCCTCTATGGGCTTCCACATATCACTTTGGAAATTCCTCAAAAACAGTCTTAGCGGAAGGCTTCTTGAGGGGAAAGCTGTAACTCTTTGAGATGAATTAACAGAACACAAAGCAGTTTCTCGGAAAGATTCTTTTCATTTTTTAACTGAAGTTATTTCCATTTTCACCATAGCCCTCTATGGGATTCCAAATATCACTATGCAAATTCCACAAGAACAGTGGAAGCGAAAGACTTCTGGAGGGGAAAACTGTAACTCTGTGAGATGAATTAACAGAACACAAAGCAGTTTCTCAGATATCTTCTTTCCAGTTTTTAACGAAAGATATTTCCTTTTTCACCATAGCCCTCTATGGGCTTCCAAATATCACTTTGCAAATCCCACAAGAACAGTCTTAGCGAAAGCCTTCTTGAGGGGAAAGCTGTAACTCGGTGAGATGCTTTAACAGAACACACGGCAGTTTCTCAAAAAGCTTCTTTCCAGTTTTTAATTGAAGATATTTCCTTTTTCACCATAGCCCTCTAGGAGTTTTCTAATATCACTTTGCAAATTTCACAAGAATAGTCTCAGTGATCTGCTTCTTGAAGGGAAAGCTGTAACACAGTGAGATGAACTAACAGAACACAAAGCAGTTTATCAGAAAGCTTCTTTACAGTTTTTATCGGAAAATATTGCCTTTTTCACCATTGCCCTCTATGAGATTCTAAATATCACTTTCCAAATTTCAGAAGAACAGTCTTAGTGAACGGCCTCATGAGGGGAAATCTGTGACACTTTGAGATGAATTAACAGAACACAAAGCAGTTTCTCAGAGAGCTTCTTTTCGGATTTTACCTTACTATATTTCCTTTTTCAACATAGACCTCTATGGTCTTCCAAATATCACTTTGCAAATTACACAAGAACAGTCTTTGTGAAAGACTTCTTGAGGGGAAAGCTGTAACTCTCTGAGATGAATTAACAGAACACAAAGCACTTTCTCAGAAAGCTTCTTTTCAGTTTTTATCTTAGGATATTTCCTTTTTCAGCATAGCCCTCTATGGGCTTCCAAAAACATTTTGCAAATTCCACAAGAACAGTCGTAGCGAAAGGATTCTGGAGATAAAAGCTGTAAATCTGTAAGATGAATTAAAAGAATTCAAAGCAGTTTCTCAGAAACCTTCTTTTCGTTTTTTATCTTACGATATTTCCATTTTCACCATAGGGCTATAGGGTTTCCAAATATCACTTTGCAAATTCCAGAAGAAAAATCTTAGCGAAAGGCTTCTTGAGGGTGAAGCTGTAACTCTGTAAGATGAATTAACAGAACACAAAACATTTTCTCAGAAACCTACTTTTCAGTTTTTACCTTAGGATATTTCCTTTTTCACCATAGCCCTCTATGGGATTCCAATTATCACTTTGAAAATTCCACATGAACAGTCTTAGCGAAAGTCTTCTTGAGGGGAAAGCTGTAACTCTGTGAGAGGAACTAACTGAACACAAAGCAGTTTCTCAGAAAGCTTCTTTCCAGTTTTTAACTGAGGATATTTCCTTTTTCACCAAGGCCCTTTTGGGCTTCCAAATATCACTTTGCAAATTCCACAACAACAGCCTTAGCGAAAGGCTTCCTGAGGTAAAAGAGTAACTCTGTGACTTGAATTAACAGAACACAAAGCAGTTTCTCAGAAAGCTTCTTTTCAGTTTTTATCTTAGGATGTTTCCTATATCACCATTGCCCTCTATGTGCCTCCAAATATCACTTTGCAATTCCACAAGAACAGTCTTAGTGAACGGCTTCCTGAGGGGAAAGCTGTAGCTCGGTGATATGTACTAACAGAACACACCGCATTTTCTCAGAATGGTTCTTTCCAGTTTTTAACGGAAGATATTTCCTTTTTCACCTTAGCCCTCTATGGGCTTCCAAATATCACTTTGCAAATTTCACAAAACAGTCTTAGTGAACGGCTTCTTGAGGGAAAAGCTGTAGCTCTGTGAGATGAACTAACAGAACACAAAGCACTTTTTCAGACAGCTTCTTTTCGGTAAGTATCTTACGATATTTCCATTTTCACCATAGCCCTCTATGGGCTTCCACATATCACTTTGGAAATTCCTCAAAAACAGTCTTAGCGGAAGGCTTCTTGAGGGGAAAGCTGTAACTCTTTGAGATGAATTAACAGAACACAAAGCAGATTCTCGGAAAGCTTCTTTTCATTTTTTAACTGAAGTTATTTCCATTTTCACCATAGCCCTCTATGGGATTCCAAATATCACTATGCAAATTCCACAAGAACACTGGAAGCGAAAGACTTCTGGAGGGGAAAACTGTAACTCTGTGAGATGAATTAACAGAACACAAAGCAGTTTCTCAGATATCTTCTTTCCAGTTTTTAACGAAAGATATTTCCTTTTTCACCATAGCCCTCTATGGGCTTCCAAATATCACTTTGCAAATCCCACAAGAACAGTCTTAGCGAAAGCCTTCTTGAGGGGAAAGCTGTAACTCGGTGAGATGCTTTAACAGAACACACGGCAGTTTCTCAAAAAGCTTCTTTCCAGTTTTTAATTGAAGATATTTCCTTTTTCACCATAGCCCTCTAGGAGTTTTCTAATATCACTTTGCAAATTTCACAAGAATAGTCTCAGTGATCTGCTTCTTGAAGGGAAAGCTGTAACTCTGTGAGATGAACTAACAGAACACAAAGCAGTTTATCAGAAAGCTTCTTTACAGTTTTTATCGGAAAATATTTCCTTTTTCACCATTGCCCTCTATGAGATTCTAAATATCACTTTCCAAATTTCAGAAGAACAGTCTTAGTGAACGGCCTCATGAGGGGAAATCTGTGACACTTTGAGATGAATTAACAGAACACAAAGCAGTTTCTCAGAAAGCTTCTTTTCGGATTTTATCTTACTATATTTCCTTTTTCAACATAGCCCTCTATGGTCTTCCAAATATCACTTTCCAAATTACACAAGAACAGTCTTAGTGAAAGACTTCTTGAGGGGAAAGCTGTAACTCTCTGAGATGAATTAACAGAACACAAAGCAGTTTCTCAGAAAGCTTCTTTTCAGTTTTTATCTTAGGATATTTCCTTTTTCAGCATAGCCCTCTATGGGCTTCCAAAAACATTTTGCAAATTCCACAAGAACAGTCTTAGCGAAAGGATTCTGGAGATAAAAGCTGTAAATCTGTAAGATGAATTAACAGAACACAAAACATTTTCTCAGAAACCTACTTTTCAGTTTTTACCTTAGGATATTTCCTTTTTCACCATAGCCCTCTATGTGATTCCAATTATCACTTTGAAAATTCCACATGAACAGTCTTAGCGAAAGTCTTCTTGAGGGGAAAGCTGTAACTCTGTGAGAGGAACTAACTGAACACAAAGCAGTTTCTCAGAAAGCTTCTTTCCAGTTTTTAACTGAGGATATTTCCTTTTTCACCATAGCCCTTTTGGGCTTCCAAATATCACTTTGCAAATTCCACAACAACAGCCTTAGCGAAAGGCTTCCTGAGGTAAAAGAGTAAGTCTGTGACTTGAATTAACAGAACACAAAGCAGTTTCTCAGAAAGCTTCTTTTCAGTTTTTATCTTAGGATGTTTCCTTTTTCACCATTGCCCTCTATGTGCCTCCAAATATCACTTTGCAATTCCACAAGAACAGTCTTAGTGAACGGCTTCCTGAGGGGAAATCTGTAGCTCGGTGATATGTACTAACAGAACACACCGCATTTTCTCAGAATGGTTCTTTCCAGTTTTTAACGGAAGATATTTCCTTTTTCACCTTAGCCCTCTATGGGCTTCCAAATATCACTTTGCAAATTTCACAAAACAGTCTTAGTGAACGGCTTCTTGAGGGAAAAGCTATAGCTCTGTGAGATGAACTAACAGAACACAAAGCACTTTTTCAGACAGCTTCTTTTCGGTAAGTATCCTACGATATTTCCATTTTCACCATAGCCCTCTATGGGCTTCCACATATCACTTTGGAAATTCCTCAAAAACAGTCTTAGCGGAAGGCTTCTTGAGGGGAAAGCTGTAACTCTTTGAGATGAATTAACAGAACACAAAGCAGTTTCTCGGAAAGCTTTTTTTCATTTTTTAACTGAAGTTATTTCCATTTTCACCATAGCCCTCTATGGGATTCCAAATATCACTATGCAAATTCCAGAGGAACAGTGGAAGCGAAAGACTTCTGGAGGGGAAAACTGTAACTCTGTGAGATGAATTAACAGAACACAAAGCAGTTTCTCAGATATCTTCTTTCCAGTTTTTAACGAAAGATATTTCCTTTTTCACCATAGCCCTCTATGGGCTTCCAAATATCACTTTGCAAATCCCACAAGAACAGTCTTAGCGAAAGCCTTCTTGAGGGGAAAGCTGAAACTCGGTGAGATGCTTTAACAGAACACACGGCAGTTTCTCAAAAAGCTTCTTTCCAGTTTTTAATTGAAGATATTTCCTTTTTCACCATAGCCCTCTAGGAGTTTTCTAATATCACTTTGCAAATTTCACAAGAATAGTCTCAGTGATCTGCTTCTTGAAGGGAAAGCTGTAACTCTGTGAGATGAACTAACAGAACACAAAGCAGTTTATCAGAAAGCTTCTTTACAGTTTTTATCGGAAAATATTTCCTTTTTCACCATTGCCCTCTATGAGATTCTAAATATCACTTTCCAAATTTCAGAAGAACAGTCTTAGTGAAAGGCCTCATGAGGGGAAATCTGTGACACTTTGAGATGAATTAACAGAACACAAAACAGTTTCTCAGAAAGCTTCTTTTCGGATTTTACCTTACTATATTTCCTTTTTCAACATAGCCCTCTATGGTCTTCCAAATATCACTTTGCAAATTACACAAGAACAGTCTTTGTGAAAGACTTCTTGAGGGGAAAGCTGTAACTCTCTGAGATGAATTAACAGAACACAAAGCACTTTCTCAGAAAGCTTCTTTTCAGTTTTTATCTTAGGATATTTCCTTTTTCAGCATAGCCCTCTATGGGCTTCCAAAAACATTTTGCAAATTCCACAAGAACAGTCGTAGCGAAAGGATTCTGGAGATAAAAGCTGTAAATCTGTAAGATGAATTAAAAGAATTCAAAGCAGTTTCTCAGAAACCTTCTTTTCGTTTTTTATCTTACGATATTTCCATTTTCACCATAGGGCTATAGGGTTTCCAAATATCACTTTGCAAATTCCAGAAGAAAAATCTTAGCGAAAGGCTTCTTGAGGGTGAAGCTGTAACTCTGTAAGATGAATTAACAGAACACAAAACATTTTCTCAGAAACCTACTTTTCAGTTTTTACCTTAGGATATTTCCTTTTTCACCATAGCCCTCTATGGGATTCCAATTATCACTTTGAAAATTCCACATGAACAGTCTTAGCGAAAGTCTTCTTGAGGGGAAAGCTGTAACTCTGTGAGAGGAACTAACTGAACACAAAGCAGTTTCTCAGAAAGCTTCTTTCCAGTTTTTAACTGAGGATATTTCCTTTTTCACCATGGCCCTTTTGGGCTTCCAAATATCACTTTGCAAATTCCACAACAACAGCCTTAGCGAAAGGCTTCCTGAGGTAAAAGAGTAACTCTGTGACTTGAATTAACAGAACACAAAGCAGTTTCTCAGAAAGCTTCTTTTCAGTTTTTATCTTAGGATGTTTCCTTTATCACCATTGCCCTCTAAGTGCCTCCAAATATCACTTTGCAATTCCACAAGAACAGTCTTAGTGAACGGCTTCCTGAGGGGAAAGCTGTAGCTCGGTGATATGTACTAACAGAACACACCGCATTTTCTCAGAATGGTTCTTTCCAGTTTTTAACGGAAGATATTTCCTTTTTCACCTTAGCCCTCTATGGGCTTCCAAATATCACTTTGCAAATTTCACAAAACAGTCTTAGTGAACGGCTTCTTGAGGGAAAAGCTGTAGCTCTGTGAGATGAACTAACAGAACACAAAGCACTTTTTCAGACAGCTTCTTTTCGGTAAGTATCTTACGATATTTCCATTTTCACCATAGCCCTCTATGGGCTTCCACATATCACTTTGGAAATTCCTCAAAAACTGTCTTAGTGGAAGGCTTCTTGAGGGGAAAGCTGTAACTCTTTGAGATGAATTAACAGAACACAAAGCAGATTCTCGGAAAGCTTCTTTTCATTTTTTAACTGAAGTTATTTCCATTTTCACCGTAGCCCTCTATGGGATTCCAAATATCACTATGCAAATTCCACAAGAACAGTGGAAGCGAAAGACTTCTGGAGGGGAAAACTGTAACTCTGTGAGATGAATTAACAGAACACAAAGCAGTTTCTCAGATATCTTCTTTCCAGTTTTTAACGAAAGATATTTCCTTTTTCACCATAGCCCTCTATGGGCTTCCAAATATCACTTTGCAAATCCCACAAGAACAGTCTTAGCGAAAGCCTTCTTGAGGGGAAAGCTGTAACTCGGTGAGATGCTTTAACAGAACACACGGCAGTTTCTCAAAAAGCTTCTTTCCAGTTTTTAATTGAAGATATTTCCTTTTTCACCATAGCCCTCTAGGAGTTTTCTAATATCACTTTGCAAATTTCACAAGAATAGTCTCAGTGATCTGCTTCTTGAAGGGAAAGCTGTAACTCTGTGAGATGAACTAACAGAACACAAAGCAGTTTATCAGAAAGCTTCTTTACAGTTTTTATCGGAAAATATTTCCTTTTTCACCATTGCCCTCTATGAGATTCTAAATATCACTTTCCAAATTTCAGAAGAACAGTCTTAGTGAACGGCCTCATGAGGGGAAATCTGTGACACTTTGAGATGAATTAACAGAACACAAAGCAGTTTCTCAGAAAGCTTCTTTTCGGATTTTATCTTACTATATTTCCTTTTTCAACATAGCCCTCTATGGTCTTCCAAATATCACTTTCCAAATTACACAAGAACAGTCTTAGTGAAAGACTTCTTGAGGGGAAAGCTGTAACTCTCTGAGATGAATTAACAGAACACAAAGCAGTTTCTCAGAAAGCTTCTTTTCAGTTTTTATCTTAGGATATTTCCTTTTTCAGCATAGCCCTCTATGGGCTTCCAAAAACATTTTGCAAATTCCACAAGAACAGTCTTAGCGAAAGGATTCTGGAGATAAAAGCTGTAAATCTGTAAGATGAATTAACAGAACACAAAACATTTTCTCAGAAACCTACTTTTCAGTTTTTACCTTAGGATATTTCCTTTTTCACCATAGCCCTCTATGTGATTCCAATTATCACTTTGAAAATTCCACATGAACAGTCTTAGCGAAAGTCTTCTTGAGGGGAAAGCTGTAACTCTGTGAGAGGAACTAACTGAACACAAAGCAGTTTCTCAGAAAGCTTCTTTCCAGATTTTAACTGAGGATATTTCCTTTTTCACCATAGCCCTTTTGGGCTTCCAAATATCACTTTGCAAATTCCACAACAACAGCCTTAGCGAAAGGCTTCCTGAGGTAAAAGAGTAACTCTGTGACTTGAATTAACAGAACACAAAGCAGTTTCTCAGAAAGCTTCTTTTCAGTTTTTATCTTAGGATGTTTCCTTTTTCACCATTGCCCTCTATGTGCCTCCAAATATCACTTTGCAATTCCACAAGAACAGTCTTAGTGAACGGCTTCCTGAGGGGAAATCTGTAGCTCGGTGATATGTACTAACAGAACACACCGCATTTTCTCAGAATGGTTCTTTCCAGTTTTTAACGGAAGATATTTCCTTTTTCACCTTAGCCCTCTATGGGCTTCCAAATATCACTTTGCAAATTTCACAAAACAGTCTTAGTGAACGGCTTCTTGAGGGAAAAGCTGTAGCTCTGTGAGATGAACTAACAGAACACAAAGCACTTTTTCAGACAGCTTCTTTTCGGTAAGTATCCTACGATATTTCCATTTTCACCATAGCCCTCTATGGGCTTCCACATATCACTTTGGAAATTCCTCAAAAACAGTCTTAGCGGAAGGCTTCTTGAGGGGAAAGCTGTAACTCTTTGAGATGAATTAACAGAACACAAAGCAGTTTCTCGGAAAGATTCTTTTCATTTTTTAACTGAAGTTATTTCCATTTTCACCATAGCCCTCTATGGGATTCCAAATATCACTATGCAAATTCCACAAGAACAGTGGAAGCGAAAGACTTCTGGAGGGGAAAACTGTAACTCTGTGAGATGAATTAACAGAACACAAAGCAGTTTCTCACATATCTTCTTTCCAGTTTTTAACGAAAGATATTTCCTTTTTCACCATAGCCCTCTATGGGCTTCCAAATATCACTTTGCAAATCCCACAAGAACAGTCTTAGCGAAAGCCTTCTTGAGGGGAAAGCTGTAACTCGGTGAGATGCTTTAACAGAACACACGGCAGTTTCTCAAAAAGCTTCTTTCCAGTTTTTAATTGAAGATATTTCCTTTTTCACCATAGCCCTCTAGGAGTTTTCTAATATCACTTTGCAAATTTCACAAGAATAGTCTCAGTGAACTGCTTCTTGAAGGGAAAGCTGTAACACAGTGAGATGAACTAACAGAACACAAAGCAGTTTATCAGAAAGCTTCTTTACAGTTTTTATCGGAAAATATTGCCTTTTTCACCATTGCCCTCTATGAGATTCTAAATATCACTTTCCAAATTTCAGAAGAACAGTCTTAGTGAACGGCCTCATGAGGGGAAATCTGTGACACTTTGAGATGAATTAACAGAACACAAAGCAGTTTCTCAGAGAGCTTCTTTTCGGATTTTACCTTACTATATTTCCTTTTTCAACATAGCCCTCTATGGTCTTCCAAATATCACTTTGCAAATTACACAAGAACAGTCTTTGTGAAAGACTTCTTGAGGGGAAAGCTGTAACTCTCTGAGATGAATTAACAGAACACAAAGCACTTTCTCAGAAAGCTTCTTTTCAGTTTTTATCTTAGGATATTTCCTTTTTCAGCATAGCCCTCTATGGGCTTCCAAAAACATTTTGCAAATTCCACAAGAACAGTCGTAGCGAAAGGATTCTGGAGATAAAAGCTGTAAATCTGTAAGATGAATTAAAAGAATTCAAAGCAGTTTCTCAGAAACCTTCTTTTCGTTTTTTATCTTACGATATTTCCATTTTCACCATAGGGCTATAGGGTTTCCAAATATCACTTTGCAAATTCCAGAAGAAAAATCTTAGCGAAAGGCTTCTTGAGGGTGAAGCTGTAACTCTGTAAGATGAATTAACAGAACACAAAACATTTTCTCAGAAACCTACTTTTCAGTTTTTACCTTAGGATATTTCCTTTTTCACCATAGCCCTCTATGGGATTCCAATTATCACTTTGAAAATTCCACATGAACAGTCTTAGCGAAAGTCTTCTTGAGGGGAAAGCTGTAACTCTGTGAGAGGAACTAACTGAACACAAAGCAGTTTCTCAGAAAGCTTCTTTCCAGTTTTTAACTGAGGATATTTCCTTTTTCACCATGGCCCTTTTGGGCTTCCAAATATCACTTTGCAAATTCCACAACAACAGCCTTAGCGAAAGGCTTCCTGAGGTAAAAGAGTAACTCTGTGACTTGAATTAACAGAACACAAAGCAGTTTCTCAGAAAGCTTCTTTTCAGTTTTTATCTTAGGATGTTTCCTATATCACCATTGCCCTCTATGTGCCTCCAAATATCACTTTGCAATTCCACAAGAACAGTCTTAGTGAACGGCTTCCTGAGGGGAAAGCTGTAGCTCGGTGATATGTACTAACAGAACACACCGCATTTTCTCAGAATGGTTCTTTCCAGTTTTTAACGGAAGATATTTCCTTTTTCACCTTAGCCCTCTATGGGCTTCCAAATATCACTTTGCAAATTTCACAAAACAGTCTTAGTGAACGGCTTCTTGAGGGAAAAGCTGTAGCTCTGTGAGATGAACTAACAGAACACAAAGCACTTTTTCAGACAGCTTCTTTTCGGTAAGTATCTTACGATATTTCCATTTTCACCATAGCCCTCTATGGGCTTCCACATATCACTTTGGAAATTCCTCAAAAACAGTCTTAGTGGAAGGCTTCTTGAGGGGAAAGCTGTAACTCTTTGAGATGAATTAACAGAACACAAAGCAGATTCTCGGAAAGCTTCTTTTCATTTTTTAACTGAAGTTATTTCCATTTTCACCATAGCCCTCTATGGGATTCCAAATATCACTATGCAAATTCCACAAGAACACTGGAAGCGAAAGACTTCTGGAGGGGAAAACTGTAACTCTGTGAGATGAATTAACAGAACACAAAGCAGTTTCTCAGATATCTTCTTTCCAGTTTTTAACGAAAGATATTTCCTTTTTCACCATAGCCCTCTATGGGCTTCCAAATATCACTTTGCAAATCCCACAAGAACAGTCTTAGCGAAAGCCTTCTTGAGGGGAAAGCTGTAACTCGGTGAGATGCTTTAGCAGAACACACGGCAGTTTCTCAAAAAGCTTCTTTCCAGTTTTTAATTGAAGATATTTCCTTTTTCACCATAGCCCTCTAGGAGTTTTCTAATATCACTTTGCAAATTTCACAAGAATAGTCTCAGTGATCTGCTTCTTGAAGGGAAAGCTGTAACTCTGTGAGATGAACTAACAGAACACAAAGCAGTTTATCAGAAAGCTTCTTTACAGTTTTTATCGGAAAATATTTCCTTTTTCACCATTGCCCTCTATGAGATTCTAAATATCACTTTCCAAATTTCAGAAGAACAGTCTTAGTGAACGGCCTCATGAGGGGAAATCTGTGACACTTTGAGATGAATTAACAGAACACAAAGCAGTTTCTCAGAAAGCTTCTTTTCGGATTTTATCTTACTATATTTCCTTTTTCAACATAGCCCTCTATGGTCTTCCAAATATCACTTTCCAAATTACACAAGAACAGTCTTAGTGAAAGACTTCTTGAGGGGAAAGCTGTAACTCTCTGAGATGAATTAACAGAACACAAAGCAGTTTCTCAGAAAGCTTCTTTTCAGTTTTTATCTTAGGATATTTCCTTTTTCAGCATAGCCCTCTATGGGCTTCCAAAAACATTTTGCAAATTCCACAAGAACAGTCTTAGCGAAAGGATTCTGGAGATAAAAGCTGTAAATCTGTAAGATGAATTAACAGAACACAAAACATTTTCTCAGAAACCTACTTTTCAGTTTTTACCTTAGGATATTTCCTTTTTCACCATAGCCCTCTATGTGATTCCAATTATCACTTTGAAAATTCCACATGAACAGTCTTAGCGAAAGTCTTCTTGAGGGGAAAGCTGTAACTCTGTGAGAGGAACTAACTGAACACAAAGCAGTTTCTCAGAAAGCTTCTTTCCAGTTTTTAACTGAGGATATTTCCTTTTTCACCATAGCCCTTTTGGGCTTCCAAATATCACTTTGCAAATTCCACAACAACAGCCTTAGCGAAAGGCTTCCTGAGGTAAAAGAGTAAGTCTGTGACTTGAATTAACAGAACACAAAGCAGTTTCTCAGAAAGCTTCTTTTCAGTTTTTATCTTAGGATGTTTCCTTTTTCACCATTGCCCTCTATGTGCCTCCAAATATCACTTTGCAATTCCACAAGAACAGTCTTAGTGAACGGCTTCCTGAGGGGAAATCTGTAGCTCGGTGATATGTACTAACAGAACACACCGCATTTTCTCAGAATGGTTCTTTCCAGTTTTTAACGGAAGATATTTCCTTTTTCACCTTAGCCCTCTATGGGCTTCCAAATATCACTTTGCAAATTTCACAAAACAGTCTTAGTGAACGGCTTCTTGAGGGAAAAGCTGTAGCTCTGTGAGATGAACTAACAGAACACAAAGCACTTTTTCAGACAGCTTCTTTTCGGTAAGTATCCTACGATATTTCCATTTTCACCATAGCCCTCTATGGGCTTCCACATATCACTTTGGAAATTCCTCAAAAACAGTCTTAGCGGAAGGCTTCTTGAGGGGAAAGCTGTAACTCTTTGAGATGAATTAACAGAACACAAAGCAGTTTCTCGGAAAGCTTTTTTTCATTTTTTAACTGAAGTTATTTCCATTTTCACCATAGCCCTCTATGGGATTCCAAATATCACTATGCAAATTCCAGAGGAACAGTGGAAGCGAAAGACTTCTGGAGGGGAAAACTGTAACTCTGTGAGATGAATTAACAGAACACAAAGCAGTTTCTCAGATATCTTCTTTCCAGTTTTTAACGAAAGATATTTCCTTTTTCACCATAGCCCTCTATGGGCTTCCAAATATCACTTTGCAAATCCCACAAGAACAGTCTTAGCGAAAGCCTTCTTGAGGGGAAAGCTGAAACTCGGTGAGATGCTTTAACAGAACACACGGCAGTTTCTCAAAAAGCTTCTTTCCAGTTTTTAATTGAAGATATTTCCTTTTTCACCATAGCCCTCTAGGAGTTTTCTAATATCACTTTGCAAATTTCACAAGAATAGTCTCAGTGATCTGCTTCTTGAAGGGAAAGCTGTAACTCTGTGAGATGAACTAACAGAACACAAAGCAGTTTATCAGAAAGCTTCTTTACAGTTTTTATCGGAAAATATTTCCTTTTTCACCATTGCCCTCTATGAGATTCTAAATATCACTTTCCAAATTTCAGAAGAACAGTCTTAGTGAACGGCCTCATGAGGGGAAATCTGTGACACTTTGAGATGAATTAACAGAACACAAAGCAGTTTCTCAGAAAGCTTCTTTTCGGATTTTATCTTACTATATTTCCTTTTTCAACATAGCCCTCTATGGTCTTCCAAATATCACTTTCCAAATTACACAAGAACAGTCTTAGTGAAAGACTTCTTGAGGGGAAAGCTGTAACTCTCTGAGATGAATTAACAGAACACAAAGCAGTTTCTCAGAAAGCTTCTTTTCAGTTTTTATCTTAGGATATTTCCTTTTTCAGCATAGCCCTCTATGGGCTTCCAAAAACATTTTGCAAATTCCACAAGAACAGTCGTAGCGAAAGGATTCTGGAGATAAAAGCTGTAAATCTGTAAGATGAATTAAAAGAATTCAAAGCAGTTTCTCAGAAACCTTCTTTTCGTTTTTTATCTTACGATATTTCCATTTTCACCATAGGGCTATAGGGTTTCCAAATATCACTTTGCAAATTCCAGAAGAAAAATCTTAGCGAAAGGCTTCTGAGGGTGAAGCTGTAACTCTGTAAGATGAATTAACAGAACACAAAACATTTTCTCAGAAACCTACTTTTCAGTTTTTACCTTAGGATATTTCCTTTTTCACCATAGCCCTCTATGGGATTCCAATTATCACTTTGAAAATTCCACATGAACAGTCTTAGCGAAAGTCTTCTTGAGGGGAAAGCTGTAACTCTGTGAGAGGAACTAACTGAACACAAAGCAGTTTCTCAGAAAGCTTCTTTCCAGTTTTTAACTGAGGATATTTCCTTTTTCACCATGGCCCTTTTGGGCTTCCAAATATCACTTTGCAAATTCCACAACAACAGCCTTAGCGAAAGGCTTCCTGAGGTAAAAGAGTAACTCTGTGACTTGAATTAACAGAACACAAAGCAGTTTCTCAGAAAGCTTCTTTTCAGTTTTTATCTTAGGATGTTTCCTATATCACCATTGCCCTCTATGTGCCTCCAAATATCACTTTGCAATTCCACAAGAACAGTCTTAGTGAACGGCTTCCTGAGGGGAAAGCTGTAGCTCGGTGATATGTACTAACAGAACACACCGCATTTTCTCAGAATGGTTCTTTCCAGTTTTTAACGGAAGATATTTCCTTTTTCACCTTAGCCCTCTATGGGCTTCCAAATATCACTTTGCAAATTTCACAAAACAGTCTTAGTGAACGGCTTCTTGAGGGAAAAGCTGTAGCTCTGTGAGATGAACTAACAGAACACAAAGCACTTTTTCAGACAGCTTCTTTTCGGTAAGTATCTTACGATATTTCCATTTTCACCATAGCCCTCTATGGGCTTCCACATATCACTTTGGAAATTCCTCAAAAACAGTCTTAGTGAAAGGCTTCTTGAGGGGAAAGCTGTAACTCTTTGAGATGAATTAACAGAACACAAAGCAGATTCTCGGAAAGCTTCTTTTCATTTTTTAACTGAAGTTATTTCCATTTTCACCATAGCCCTCTATGGGATTCCAAATATCACTATGCAAATTCCACAAGAACACTGGAAGCGAAAGACTTCTGGAGGGGAAAACTGTAACTCTGTGAGATGAATTAACAGAACACAAAGCAGTTTCTCAGATATCTTCTTTCCAGTTTTTAACGAAAGATATTTCCTTTTTCACCATAGCCCTCTATGGGCTTCCAAATATCACTTTGCAAATCCCACAAGAACAATCTTAGCGAAAGCCTTCTTGAGGGGAAAGCTGTAACTCGGTGAGATGCTTTAACAGAACACACGGCAGTTTCTCAAAAAGCTTCTTTCCAGTTTTTAATTGAAGATATTTCCTTTTTCACCATAGCCCTCTAGGAGTTTTCTAATATCACTTTGCAAATTTCACAAGAATAGTCTCAGTGATCTGCTTCTTGAAGGGAAAGCTGTAACTCTGTGAGATGAACTAACAGAACACAAAGCAGTTTATCAGAAAGCTTCTTTACAGTTTTTATCGGAAAATATTGCCTTTTTCACCATTGCCCTCTATGAGATTCTAAATATCACTTTCCAAATTTCAGAAGAACAGTCTTAGTGAACGGCCTCATGAGGGGAAATCTGTGACACTTTGAGATGAATTAACAGAACACAAAGCAGTTTCTCAGAAAGCTTCTTTTCGGATTTTATCTTACTATATTTCCTTTTTCAACATAGCCCTCTAAGGTCTTCCAAATATCACTTTCCAAATTACACAAGAACAGTCTTAGTGAAAGACTTCTTGAGGGGAAAGCTGTAACTCTCTGAGATGAATTAACAGAACACAAAGCAGTTTCTCAGAAAGCTTCTTTTCAGTTTTTATCTTAGGATATTTCCTTTTTCAGCATAGCCCTCTATGGGCTTCCAAAAACATTTTGCAAATTCCACAAGAACAGTCTTAGCGAAAGGATTCTGGAGATAAAAGCTGTAAATCTGTAAGATGAATTAACAGAACACAAAACATTTTCTCAGAAACCTACTTTTCAGTTTTTACCTTAGGATATTTCCTTTTTCACCATAGCCCTCTATGTGATTCCAATTATCACTTTGAAAATTCCACATGAACAGTCTTAGCGAAAGTCTTCTTGAGGGGAAAGCTGTAACTCTGTGAGAGGAACTAACTGAACACAAAGCAGTTTCTCAGAAAGCTTCTTTCCAGTTTTTAACTGAGGATATTTCCTTTTTCACCATAGCCCTTTTGGGCTTCCAAATATCACTTTGCAAATTCCACAACAACAGCCTTAGCGAAAGGCTTCCTGAGGTAAAAGAGTAAGTCTGTGACTTGAATTAACAGAACACAAAGCAGTTTCTCAGAAAGCTTCTTTTCAGTTTTTATCTTAGGATGTTTCCTTTTTCACCATTGCCCTCTATGTGCCTCCAAATATCACTTTGCAATTCCACAAGAACAGTCTTAGTGAACGGCTTCCTGAGGGGAAAGCTGTAGCTCGGTGATATGTACTAACAGAACACACCGCATTTTCTCAGAATGGTTCTTTCCAGTTTTTAACGGAAGATATTTCCTTTTTCACCTTAGCCCTCTATGGGCTTCCAAATATCACTTTGCAAATTTCACAAAACAGTCTTAGTGAACGGCTTCTTGAGGGAAAAGCTGTAGCTCTGTGAGATGAACTAACAGAACACAAAGCACTTTTTCAGACAGCTTCTTTTCGGTAAGTATCCTACGATATTTCCATTTTCACCATAGCCCTCTATGGGCTTCCACATATCACTTTGGAAATTCCTCAAAAACAGTCTTAGCGGAAGGCTTCTTGAGGGGAAAGCTGTAACTCTTTGAGATGAATTAACAGAACACAAAGCAGTTTCTCGGAAAGCTTTTTTTCATTTTTTAACTGAAGTTATTTCCATTTTCACCATAGCCCTCTATGGGATTCCAAATATCACTATGCAAATTCCAGAAGAACAGTGGAAGCGAAAGACTTCTGGAGGGGAAAACTGTAACTCTGTGAGATGAATTAACAGAACACAAAGCAGTTTCTCAGATATCTTCTTTCCAGTTTTTAACGAAAGATATTTCCTTTTTCACCATAGCCCTCTATGGGCTTCCAAATATCACTTTGCAAATCCCACAAGAACAGTCTTAGCGAAAGCCTTCTTGAGGGGAAAGCTGTAACTCGGTGAGATGCTTTAACAGAACACACGGCAGTTTCTCAAAAAGCTTCTTTTCAGTTTTTAATTGAAGATATTTCCTTTTTCACCATAGCCCTCTAGGAGTTTTCTAATATCACTTTGCAAATTTCACAAGAATAGTCTCAGTGATCTGCTTCTTGAAGGGAAAGCTGTAACTCTGTGAGATGAACTAACAGAACACAAAGCAGTTTATCAGAAAGCTTCTTTACAGTTTTTATCGGAAAATATTGCCTTTTTCACCATTGCCCTCTATGAGATTCTAAATATCACTTTCCAAATTTCAGAAGAACAGTCTTAGTGAACGGCCTCATGAGGGGAAATCTGTGACACTTTGAGATGAATTAACAGAACACAAAGCAGTTTCTCAGAAAGCTTCTTTTCGGATTTTATCTTACTATATTTCCTTTTTCAACATAGCCCTCTATGGTCTTCCAAATATCACTTTCCAAATTACACAAGAACAGTCTTAGTGAAAGACTTCTTGAGGGGAAAGCTGTAACTCTCTGAGATGAATTAACAGAACACAAAGCAGTTTCTCAGAAAGCTTCTTTTCAGTTTTTATCTTAGGATATTTCCTTTTTCAGCATAGCCCTCTATGGGCTTCCAAAAACATTTTGCAAATTCCACAAGAACAGTCTTAGCGAAAGGATTCTGGAGATAAAAGCTGTAAATCTGTAAGATGAATTAACAGAACACAAAACATTTTCTCAGAAACCTACTTTTCAGTTTTTACCTTAGGATATTTCCTTTTTCACCATAGCCCTCTATGGGATTCCAATTATCACTTTGAAATTTCCACATGAACAGTCTTAGCGAAAGTCTTCTTGACGGGAAAGCTGTAACTCTGTGAGAGGAACTAACTGAACACAAAGCAGTTTCTCAGAAAGCTTCTTTCCAGTTTTTAACTGAGGATATTTCCTTTTTCACCATAGCCCTTTTGGGCTTCCAAATATCACTTTGCAAATTCCACAACAACAGCCTTAGCGAAAGGCTTCCTGAGGTAAAAGAGTAACTCTGTGACTTGAATTAACAGAACACAAAGCAGTTTCTCAGAAAGCTTCTTTTCAGTTTTTATCTTAGGATGTTTCCTTTTTCACCATTGCCCTCTATGTGCCTCCAAATATCACTTTGCAATTCCACAAGAACAGTCTTAGTGAACGGCTTCCTGAGGGGAAAGCTGTAGCTCGGTGATATGTACTAACAGAACACACCGCATTTTCTCAGAATGGTTCTTTCCAGTTTTTAACGGAAGATATTTCCTTTTTCACCTTAGCCCTCTATGGGCTTCCAAATATCACTTTGCAAATTTCACAAAACAGTCTTAGTGAACGGCTTCTTGAGGGAAAAGCTGTAGCTCTGTGAGATGAACTAACAGAACACAAAGCACTTTTTCAGACAGCTTCTTTTCGGTAAGTATCTTACGATATTTCCATTTTCACCATAGCCCTCTATGGGCTTCCACATATCACTTTGGAAATTCCTCAAAAACAGTCTTAGCGGAAGGCTTCTTGAGGGGAAAGCTGTAACTCTTTGAGATGAATTAACAGAACACAAAGCAGTTTCTCGGAAAGCTTCTTTTCATTTTTTAACTGAAGTTATTTCCATTTTCACAATAGCCCTCTATGGGATTCCAAATATCACTATGCAAATTCCACAAGAACAGTGGAAGTGAAAGACTTCTGGAGGGGAAAACTGTAACTCTGTGAGATGAATTAACAGAACACAAAGCAGTTTCTCAGATATCTTCTTTCCAGTTTTTAACGAAAGATATTTCCTTTTTCACCATAGCCCTCTATGGGTTTCCAAATATCACTTTGCAAATCCCACAGGAACAGTCTCAGCGAAAGCCTTCTTGAGGGGAAAGCTGTAACTCGGTGAGATGCTTTAACAGAACACACGGCAGTTTCTCAAAAAGCTTCTTTCCAGTTTTTAATTGAAGATATTTCCTTTTTCACCATAGCCCTCTAGGAGTTTTCTAATATCACTTTGCAAATTTCACAAGAATAGTCTCAGTGAACTGCTTCTTGAAGGGAAAGCTGTAACTCTGTGAGATGAACTAACAGAACACAAAGCAGTTTATCAGAAAGCTTCTTTACAGTTTTTATCGGAAAATATTGCCTTTTTCACCATTGCCCTCTATGAGATTCTAAATATCACTTTCCAAATTTCAAAGGAACAGTCTTAGTGAACGGCCTCATGAGGGGAAATCTGTGACACTTTGAGATGAATTAACAGAACACAAAGCAGTTTCTCAGAGAGCTTCTTTTCGGATTTTATCTTACTATATTTCCTTTTTCACCATTGCCCTCTATGAGATTCTAAATATCACTTTCCAAATTTCAGAAGAACAGTCTTAGTGAACGGCCTCATGAGGGGAAATCTGTGACACTTTGAGATGAATTAACAGAACACAAAGCAGTTTCTCAGAGGGCTTCTTTTCAGTTTTTATCTTACTATATTTCCTTTTTCTACATAGCCCTCTATGGTCTTCCAAAAACATTTTGCAAATTCCACAAGAACAGTCTTAGCGAAAGGATTCTGGAGATAAAAGCTGTAAATCTGTAAGATGAATTAAAAGAATTCAAAGCAGTTTCTCAGAAACCTTCTTTTCGTTTTTTATCTTAGGATATTTCCATTTTCACCATAGGGCTATAGGGTTTCCAAATATCACTTTGCAAATCCAGAAGAAAAGTCTTAGCGAAAGGCTTCTTGAGGGTAAAGCTGTAACACTGTAAGATGAATTAACAGAACACAAAACATTTTCTCAGAAACCTACTTTTCAGTTTTTACCTTAGGATATTTCCTTTTTCACCATAGCCCTCTATGTGATTCCAATTATTACTTTGAAAATTCCACATGAACAGTCTTAGCGAAAGTCTTCTTGAGGGGAAAGCTGTAACTCTGTGAGAGGAACTAACTGAACACAAAGCAGTTTCTCAGAAAGCTTCTTTCCAGTTTTTAACTGAGGATATTTCCTTTTTCACCATAGCCCTTTTGGGCTTCCAAATATCACTTTGCAAATTCCACAACAACAGCCTTAGCGAAAGGCTTCCTGAGGTAAAAGAGTAAGTCTGTGACTTGAATTAACAGAACACAAAGCAGTTTCTCAGAAAGCTTCTTTTCAGTTTTTATCTTAGGATGTTTCCTTTTTCACCATTGCCCTCTATGTGCCTCCAAATATCACTTTGCAATTCCACAAGAACAGTCTTAGTGAACGGCTTCCTGAGGGGAAAGCTGTAGCTCGGTGATATGTACTAACAGAACACACCGCATTTTCTCAGAATGGTTCTTTCCAGGTTTTAACGGAAGATATTTCCTTTTTCACCTTAGCCCTCTATGGGCTTCCAAATATCACTTTGCAAATTTCACAAAACAGTTTTAGTGAACGGCATCTTGTGCTTTCCCCACAAGAAGCCTTTCGCCTAGACTGTTCTTGTGGAATTTGTAAAGTGATATTTGGAAGTCCATACAGGGATATGGTAAAAAAGGATATATCTTCCGGTAAAAACTGGAAAGAAGCTTTCAGAGAAACTGCTTTGTGTTCTGTTAACTCATCTAACAGAGTTACAGCAATCCCTTCAAAAGCCTTTCGCACAGTCTGTTCCTGTGGAATTTGCAAAGTGATTTTTGGAAGCCCATAGATGGCTATGGGTAAAAAGGAAATATCTTCCGTTAAAAACTGGAAAGAAGCTTTCTGAGAAACTGCTTTGTGCTCTGTTAATTCATATCACAGAATTACAGCTTTACGCTCAAGAAGCCTTTCGCGAAGACTGTTCTTGTGGAATTTGCAAAGTGATATTTGGAATTCCATAGAGGGCTATGGTTAAAAGGGAAATATCTTCCGTTAAAAACTGAAAAGAAGCTGTCTGAGAAACTGCTTTGTGTTCTGTTAATTCATCTCACAGAGTCACTGCTTTCACTTCAAGAAGCCTTTCGCTAAGACTGTTCTTATGGATTTTTCATAGTGATATTTTGAAGCCCATAGAGGGCTAAGGAGGAAAAGGAAATATCCTGAGATAAAAAGTGAGAAGAAGCATTCTGAGAAACTACATTGTGTTCTGTTAATTCATCTCATAGAGTTACAGCTTTCCCCTGAAGAAGACTTTGGCGAAGACTCTTCTTGTGGAATTTGCAAAGTGATATTTGGAAGCCCATAGACGGCTATGGTGAAAAAGGAAATATCTTCCGTCAAAAACTGGAAAGAAGCTTTCAGAGAAACTACTTTGTGTTCTGTTAATTAATCTCACAGAGTTACAGCTTTCCCCTGAAGAAGCCTTTCCCTAAGACTGTTCTTGTGGAATTTGCAAAGTGATATTTGGAAGCCCATAGAGGGATATGGTAAAAAAGGATATATCTTCCGGTAAAAACTGGAAAGAAGCTTTCAGAGAAACTGCTTTGTGTTCTGTTAACTCATCTAACAGAGTTACAGCAATCCCTTCAAAAGCCTTTTGCACAGTCTGTTCCTGTGGAATTTGCAAAGTGATTTTTGGAAGCCCATAGATGGCTATGGGTAAAAAGGAAATATCTTCCGTTAAAAACTGGAAAGAAGCTTTCTGAGAAACTGCTTTGTGCTCTGTTAATTCATATCACAGAATTACAGCTTTACGCTCAAGAAGCCTTTCGCGAAGACTGTTCTTGTGGAATTTGCAAAGTGATATTTGGAATTCCATAGAGGGCTATGGTTAAAAGGGAAATATCTTCCGTTAAAAACTGAAAAGAAGCTGTCTGAGAAACTGCTTTGTGTTCTGTTAATTCATCTCACAGAGTCACTGCTTTCACTTCAAGAAGCCTTTCGCTAAGACTGTTCTTATGGATTTTTCATAGTGATATTTTGAAGCCCATAGAGGGCTAAGGAGGAAAAGGAAATATCCTGAGATAAAAAGTGAGAAGAGGCATTCTGAGAAACTACATTGTGTTCTGTTAATTCATCTCATAGAGTTACAGCTTTCCCCTGAAGAAGACTTTGGCGAAGACTCTTCTTGTGGAATTTGCAAAGTGATATTTGGAAGCCCATAGACGGCTATGGTGAAAAAGGAAATATCTTCCGTTAAAAACTGGAAAGAAGCATTCTGTGATACTGCCGTGTGTTGTGTTAATACATCTCACCGACTTACAGGTTTCCCCTCAAGAAGCCTTTCGCTAACACTGTTCTTGTGGAATTTGCAATCTGATATTTGGAAGCCCATTGAGGACTATGGTGAAAAAGAAAATATCTTCAGTTAAAAACTGGAAAGAAGCTTTCTGAGAAACTACATTGTGTTCTCTTAATACATCTCACCGAGTTACAGCTTTCCCCACAATAAGCCTTTCGCTAAGACTGTTCTTGTGGGATTTGCAAAGAGATATTTGGAAGCCAATGGAGGGCTATGGTGAAAAAGGAAATATCCTAAGATAAAAACTGACAAGAAGCTTTATGAGAAACTGCTTTGTGTTCTGTAAATTCAACTCAGATTTACAGCTTTCCCCTCAAGAAGCCTTTCGCTAAGACTGTTCTTGTGGAATTTGCAAAATGATATTTGGAAGCCCGTAGAGGGCTATGGTTAAAAAGGGAATATCTTCCATTGAAAACCGAAAAGAAGCTCTCTGAGAAACTGCTTTGTGTTCAGTTAATTCATCTCACAGTGTTACAGCTTTCCCCTCAAGAAACCCTTCACTAAGACTGTTCTAGTGTAATTTTCAAAGTGATATTTGGAAGCCCCTAGAGTACTATGGTGAAAAAGGAAATATCTTTCCTTAAAAAGTGGAAAGAAGCTTTCTGAGAAACAGCTGAGTGTTCTGTTAGTACACCTCACCGAGTTACAGCTTTCCCTTCAAGAGGCCTTTCGCTAAGACTGGTCTTGTGGGATTTGCAGAGAGATATTTAGAGGCCCATAGATGGCTACGGTGAACTAGGAAATATCTTCAGTTAAAAACTGGAAAGAAGCTTTCTTCGATACTGCTTTGTGTTCTGTTAATTCATCTCACAGAGTTACAGCTTTCCCCTCCAGAAGCCTTTCCCTAAGACTGTTCTTGTGGAATTTTCAAAGTGATATTTAGAAGCCCATAGAGTGCTATGGTGAAAATGGAAATATCTTCCATTAAAAACTGGAAAGGAGCGTTCTGAGAAACTGCCGTGTGTTCGTGTAATACATCTCACCGGGTTACAGCTTTCTCCTCATGAAGCCTTTCATTGAGTCTGATCTTGTGGGATTTGCGAAGAGATATTTGGAAGCCCATAGAGGGCTATGGTGAAAAAGGAAATATCTACCGTTAAAAACTGGAAAGAAGCTTTCTGAGAAACTGCTTTGTGTTCTGCTAATTCATCTCACAGGGTTACAGCTTTCCCCTCCAGAAGCCTTTCGCTAAGACTGTTCTTGTGGGATTTGCAAAGTGATATTTGGAAGCCCATAGAGGGCTATGGTGAAAAAGTTAATATCTTCTGTTAAAAACTGGAAAGAGGCTTTCTGAGAAACTGCTTAGTGTTCTGTTAATTCATTTCGGAGAGTTACAACTCTCTCCTCAAGAAGCCCTTCGCTAAGACTGTTCTTGTGGAATTTGCAAAGTGATATTTTGAAGCCCATATATGGCTATGATGTAAAAGGAAATATCTTCCGTTAAAAACTGGAAAGAATATATTTGAGAAACTGCTTTGTGTTCTGTTAATTCATCTCACAGAGTTACAGCTTTCCCCTTAAGAAGTCTTTCGGTAAGACTGTTCTTGTGGAATTTGCAAAGTGATATTTGCAAGCCCATAGAGGGCTATGGTAAAAAAGAAAATATCTACGGTTAAAAACTGGAAAGAACCTCTCTGAGATACTGCCGTGTGTTCTGTTAATACATCTCACCGAGTTACACATTTCCCCTCAAGAAGCCTTTCGCTAAGACTAGTCTTGTGGAATTTGCAAAGTGACATTTGAAAGCCCATAGAGGGCTATGGTGAAAAACGAAGTATATTCCCTAAACACCGGAAAGAAGATTTCTGAGAAACTGCTTTGTGTTCTGTTAATTGATCTCACAGTGTACCAGCTTTCCCCTCAAGAAGCGTTTCGCTAAGACTGTTCTTGTGGAATTTGCAAAGTGATATTTGGAATCCCATAGATGGCTATGGTGAATAAGGAAACATCTTCAGTTAATAACTGGAAAGAAGATTTCTGAGATACTGCTTTGTGTTCTGTTAATTCATCTCACAGAGTTACAGCTTTCCCCTCCAGAAGCCTTTCCCTAAGACTGCTCTTGTGAAATTTTCAAGGTGATATTTGGAAGGCCATAGAGTGCTACGGTGAAAAAGGAAATATCTTCCGTTAAAAACTGGAAAGAAGCTTTCTGAGAAACTGCCGTGTGTTCGTGTAATACATCTCACCGAGTTACAGCTTTCTCCTCTAGAAGCCTTTCACTGAGACTGTTCTTGTGGGATTTGCAAAGAGATATTTGAAAGCCCTTAGAGGAATACGGTGAAAAAGGAAATATCTTCAGTTAAAAATTGGAAAGAAGCTTTCTGAGAAACTGCTTTGTGTTCTGTTAATTCATCTCGGAGGCTTACAGCTCTCTCCTCAATAATCCCTTCGCTAAGACTGTTCTTGTGGGATTTGCAAAGTGATATTTTGAAGCCCCTAGGGGGCTATGGTGTAGAAGGAAATATCTTCCGTAAAAACTGGAAAGAAGCTTTCTTAGAAACTGATTTGTGTTCTGTTAATTCATCTCACAGAGTTAGTGCTTTCTCCTCCACAAGCCTTCGGCTAAGACTGTTCTTGTGGAATTTGCAAAGTGATATTTGGAAGCCCATAGAGGGCTATGGTGAAAATGGAAATATCCTTAGATAAAAACTGAAAAGAAGCTTTCTGAGACAATGCTTTGTGTTCTGTTAGTTCATCTCACTGAGGTACAGCTTTACCCTCAAGAATCCGTTCACTAAGGCTGCTCTTGTGAAATTTGCAAAGTGATATTTGGAAGCCCATAGAGGGCTACGGTGAAAAAGGAAATATCTACCGTTAAAAACTTGAAAAATTCTTTCTGAGAAACTGCCGTGTGTTCGTGGATGACATCTCACCGCGTAACAGCTTTGCACTTAAGAAACCTGTCGCTAAGGCTGTTCTTGTGGGATTTGCAAAGTGATATTTGGAAGCCCATTGAGGACTATGGTGAAAATGGAAATATCTTCCGTTAAAAACTGAAAAGAAGGTTTCTGAGAAACTACTTTGTGTTCTGTTAATTCATCTCACAGAGTTACAGCTTTCCCTTCAAGCAGCCTTTCGCTAAGTTTATTCTTGTGAAATTTAGAAAGTCATATTTTGAAGCCCACAGAGGGCTATGGTGAAAAAGGAAATATCTTCCGTTAAAAAACTGGAAAGAAACTTTCTGAGAAACTGTTTTGTGTTCTCTTAATTCAACTCACAGACTTACAGCTTTACCTTCAAGAAGACTTTCGCTAAGGCTGTTCTTGTGGAATTTACAAAGTGATATTTGGAAGCCCATAGAGGGCTATGGTGATAAATTAAATATCTTCAGTTAAAAACTGGAAAGAAGCTGTCTGAGAAACTGTTTGTGTTCTATTAATTCATCTCACAGTGTTACAGCTTTCCCCTCAGGAAGCCTTTCGTTAAGACTGTTCTTGTGGAATTTTCAAAGTGATATTTGGAATCCCATAGAGGGCTAAGTTGAAAAAGGAAATATCTTCAGTTAAAAACTGGAATGAAGCCTTCTGAGACAATGCTTTTTGTTCTGTTAATTCATCTCACAGAGTTACAGCTTTCCCCTCAAGAAGCCTTTTGCTAAGGCTGTTCTTGTGGAATTTGCAAAATGATATTTGGAAGGCCATAGAGGGCTATGGTAAAAAAGGAACTATCTTCTGTTAAAAAACTGGAAAGAGGCTGTCTGAGAAACTGCTTTGTGTTCTGTTAATTCATCTCACAGAATTACAGCTTTCTCCTCAAGAAGCCTTTCGATAAGACTGTTCTTGTGGAATATGGAAAGTGATATTTGGAAGCCCATAGAGGGCTATGGTGAAAAAGGAAAGAGCTTCCGTTAAAAACTGGAAAGAAGGTTTCTGAGAGACTGCTTTGTATCCTATTAATTCATCTCACAGAGTTACACGTTTCCCCTCAAGAAGCCTTTCGCTAAGATTGTTCTTGTGGAATGTCTAAAGTGATATTAGGAAATCCATAGAGGGCTATGGTGAAGAAGGAAATATCTTCCGTTAAAAACTGGAAGGAAGCTTGCTGAGAAACTGCTTTGTGTTCTGATAGTTCACCTCACATAGTTACAGCTTTCCCCTCCAGAAGCCTTTCGCTAACACTGTTCTTGTGGAATTTGCAAAGTGATATTTGGAAGCCCATAGAGGGCTACGGTGAAAAAGGAAATATCCTAAGTTAAAAAATGAAAAGAAGCATTCTGAGAAACTGCTTTGTGTTCTGTTAATTCATGTCACAGATTTACAGCTTTCCCTTCAAGAAGACTTTCGCTAAGGCTGGTCTCGTGGAATTACCAAAGTGATATTTGGAAGCCCAAAAGTGACTATGGTGAAAAGTAAATATATTCAGTAAAAAATTGAAAGAAGCTTTCTGACAAACTGCTTTGTGTTCTGTTAATTCATCTCACAGAGTTACAGCTTTCCATTCAAGAAGCCTTCCGCAAAGACGGTTCTTGTGGAATTTTCAAAGTATTATTTGGAAGCCCCTAGAGGGCTATGGTGAAAAAGGAAATATCTTCTGTTAAAAATTGGAAAGAAGCTTTCTGAGAAACTGCTTTGCATTCTGTTAATTCATCTCACAGACTTACAACTTTCCCTTCAAGAAGCCTTTCGCTAAGGCTGTTCTTGTGGAATTGGCAAAGTGATATTTGGAAGGAAATAGAGGGCTATGGTGAAAAAGGAAATATCTTCCATAAAAAACTGGAAAGAAGCTTTCTGAGAAACTGCTTTGTGTTCTGTTAATTCATCTCACAGAGTTACAGCTTTCCCTTCAAAAAGCCTTTCGCTAAGGCTGTTCTTGTGGAAATTGCAAAGTGATATTTGGAATCCCATAGAGGGCTATGGTGAAAAAGGAAATATCTTTCAGAAAAACTGGAAAGAACGTTTCTGAGAAACTGCTTTGTATTCTGTTAATTCATCTCACAGAGTTATAGGTTTACCTTCAAGAAGCCTTTCACTAAGACTGTTCTTCTGGAATATGGTAACTGATATTTGGAAGCCCTTAGATGGCTATGGGAATAAAGGAAATATCTTCCGTTAAAAACTGGAAAGAAGCTTTCTGGGAAACTGCTCTGTGTTCTGTTAATTCCTCTCACAGAGTTACTGCTTTTCCAGCAAGAAGCCATTCTCTAAGATTCTTCTTGGGAATTTTTCAAAGTGATATTGGAAGCCCATAGAGCGCTAGGGTGAAAAAGGAAATATCTTCCGTTAAAAACTGGAAAGAAGCTTTCTGAGAAATTGCTTTGTGTTCTGTTAATTCATCTCACAGAGTTACTGCGTTCCTCTCAAGAAGTCTTTCGCTAAGACTCTTCTTGTGGAATTTGTAAAATGATATTTGGAAGCCCATAGAGGGTTATGGTGAAAAAGTAGAATCTTCCCTTAAAAACTGGAAAGAATTTTCTGAGAAACTGCTTTGTGTTCGGGTAATTCATCTCACAGTTACTGCTTTCCCCTCAGGAAGCCTTTTGCTAAGACTCTTCTAGTGGAATTGGCAAAGTGATATTTCGAAGCCCCTAGGTCTATGGTGAAAAAGGAAATATCTTCCGTTAAAAACTGGAAAGAAGCTTTCTGGAAACTGCTCTGTGTCTGTTAATTCATCTCACAGAGTCACTGCTTTCACCTCAAGAAGCCTTTCGCTAAGACTGTTCTCTTGGAATTTTCATGGCGATATTTTCAAGCCCATAGAGGGCTAAGGTGAAAAAGGAAATATCCTAAGATAAAAACTGAAAAGAATCATTCTGAGAAAATATTTTGTGTTCTGTTAATTCATCTCACAGTGTTACAGCTTTCCCCTGTAGAAGACTTTCGCGGAGACTCTTCTTTTGGAATTTTCAAAGTGATATTTGGAATCCTATAGAGGGCTACGGTGAAAAAGGAAATATCATCCGTTAAAAACCTGAAAGAAGCTTTCTGAGAAACTGCTCTGTGTACTGTTACTTCATCTCACAGAGTTACTGCTTTCCCAGGAAGAAGCCATTCTCTAAGATTCATCTTGTGGATTTTGCAAAGTGATATTGGAAGCCCATAGAGCGCTATGGTGAAAAAGGAAATATCTTCCGTTAAAAACTGGAAAGAAGCTTTCTGAGAAACTGTTTTGTGTTCTGTTAATTCATCTCACAGTGTTACAGATTTCCCTCAAGAAGCCTTTCGCTAAGACAGTTCTTGTGGAATTTTCAAAGTGATATTTGGAAGCCCATAGTGGGCTATGGTGAAAAAGGAAATATCTTCCGTTAAAAACTGGAAACAAGCTTTTTGAGGAACTGCATTGTGTTCTGTTAATTCATCTCACAGAGTTACAGCATTCCCCTCAAGGAGTCTTTATCTTAGACTGTTCTTGTGGAAATTGCAAAGTGATATTTGGAATCCCATAGAGGGCTACGGTTAAAAAGGAAATATCTTCAGCTAAAACTTGAAATAAGCTTTCTGAGAAACGACTTTGTGTTCTCTTAATTCATCTCACAGTGTTACAGCTTTCCCCTGTAGAAGACTTTCGCGAAGACTCTTCTTTTGGAATTTTCAAAGTGATATTTGGAATCCTATAGAGGGCTACGGTGAAAAAGGAAATATCATCCGTTAAAAACCTGAAAGAAGCTTTCTGAGAAACTGCTCTGTGTACTGTTACTTCATCTCACAGAGTTACTGCTTTCCCAGGAAGAAGCCATTCTCTAAGATTCATCTTGTGGATTTTGCAAAGTGATATTGGAAGCCCATAGAGCGCTATGGTGAAAAAGGAAATATCTTCCGTTAAAAACTGGAAAGAAGCTTTCTGAGAAACTGTTTTGTGTTCTGTTAATTCATCTCACAGTGTTACAGATTTCCCTCAAGAAGCCTTTCGCTAAGACAGTTGTTGTGGAATTTTCAAAGTGATATTTGGAAGCCCATAGTGGGCTATGGTGAAAAAGGAAATATCTTCCGTTAAAAACTGGAAACAAGCTTTTTGAGGAACTGCATTGTGTTCTGTTAATTCATCTCACAGAGTTACAGCATTCCCCTCAAGGAGTCTTTATCTTAGACTGTTCTTGTGGAAATTGCAAAGTGATATTTGGAATCCCATAGAGGGCTACGGTTAAAAAGGAAATATCTTCAGCTAAAACTTGAAATAAGCTTTCTGAGAAACGACTTTGTGTTCTCTTAATTCATCTCACAGTGTTACAGCTTTCCCCTAAAGAAGCCTTTCGCTAAGACTGTTCTTGTTTAATTTGCAAAGTGATATTCGGAATAGATAGCTATTGTCAAAAACGAATTATCTTCATTTAAAAAGTGCAAAGACGTTTTCTGAGAACCTGCTTTGTGTTCTGTAATTCATCTCACAGGGTTACAGCTTTCCCCTCAAGAAGGCCTTCGCTAAGACTGTTTTTGTGGATTTTGCAAAGTGATATTTGGAAGCCCATAAAGGGCTATGGTGAAAAAGGAAATATCTTCCGATGAAAACTGGAAAGAAACTTTCTGAGAAACTGCTTTGAGTTCTGTTAATTCATCTCACAAACTTACAGCTTTCCCCTCAAGTAGCCTTTCGCTAAGATTGTTCTTGGGGAATTTGCAAAGTGATATTTGGAAGCCCATAGAGAGCTATGGTGAAAAAGGAAATATCCTAAGATAAAAACTGCAAAGAAGCTTTCTGAGAAACTGCTTTGTGATCTGTTAATTCATCTCACAGATTTACAGCTTTCCCCTGAAGAAGCCGTTCACTAAGACTCTTCTTGTGGATTTTGAAAAGTGGTATTTGGAAGCCCATAGAGGGCTATGGTGAAAAAGGAAATACCTTCAGTTTAAAACTGGAAAGAAACGTTCTGAGAAACTGCTTGGTTTTCTGTTAATTCATCTCACAGAGTTACAGCTTTTCCCTCAAGAAGGCTTTCGCTAAGACTGTTCTTGTGGAATTTGGAAAGTGACATTTGGAAGCCCATAGAGGGCTATGGGGAAAAAGGAAATATCTTCAGTTAAAGACTGGAAAGAAGCTTTCTGAGAAACTGCTTTGTGGTCTGTTAATTCATCTCACAGAGTTACCGCTTTCCCCTCAAGAAGCCTTTCGCTAAGACTATTCTTGTGGAATTTTCAAAGTGATATTTGGAAACCGATAGATGGCTATGGTGAAAAAGGATATTTCTTCAGTTAAAAACGGAAAATAGGCTTTCAGAGAAACTGGTTTGTGATATGTGACTTCCACTCACTGAGTTACAGCTGTGTTTCGTAGAGCTGTTTTCTAGCCTTATTACTGTGGAATCTGAGAACTGTTATTTCGGATCCCTTTGAAAACTATCGGGACAAAGGAAATATCGACCGCTAAAAGTGAGAAAGAAGCTTTCTGAGAAACTTCTTTGTGTTCTGTGAATTCATCTCACAGAGTTACAGCTTTCCCTTCATTAAGCCTTTCGCTGAGACTGTTCTTCTGGTATTTGCAAAGTGATATTTGGAAGCCCATAGAGGGCTATGGTGAAAAGGAAATATCTTCAGTTGAAAACTGGAAAGAAGCTTTCTGAGAAACTGTTTTATGGTCTGTTAATTCATCTCACAGAGTTACAGCTTTCCCCTCAGGAAGCCTTTCGTTAAGACTGTTTTTGTGGAATTTGCAAAGTGATATTTGAAAGCCCATAGAGGGCTATGGTTAAAAAGGAAATATCCTAACATAAAAACTGATAAGAAGCTTTGTGAGAAACTGCTTTGTGTTCTGTTAATTCACCTCACTGAGTTACAGCTTTGCCCTAAAGAAGTCGTTCACTAAGACTGTTCTTGTGGAATATGCAAAGTGATATTTGCAACCCCTTAAAGGGCTACGGTAAAAAAGGAAATATCTTCAGTTAAAACTGGAAAGAAGCTGTCTGAGAAACTGCTTTGTTTTCTTTTAATTCATCTCACAGTGTTACAGCATTCCTCTAAAGAAGCCGTTCACGAAGACTGTTCTTGTGGAATTTGCAAAGTGTGATTTGGAAGCCCATTGAGGGCTATGGTGAAAAAGGAAATATCTTATGATAAAAACTGAAAAGAAGCTTTCTGAGAAATTCCTTTGTGTTCTGTGAATTCATCTCACAGATTTACAGCTTTCCCCTAATGAAGCCGTTTACTAAGACAGTTCTTGTGGAATTTGAAATGTGATACTTAGAAGCCCATAGAGGGCTATGGTGAAAAGGGAAGCATCCTAAGATAAAAACTGAATAGAAGCATTCTGAGAAACTTCTTTTTGTTCTGTTAATTCATCTACCGTGTTACAGCTTTCCCCTCAAGAAGCCGTTCACGATGACTGTACTTGGAGAATGTGCAAAGTGATATTTGGAAGCCCAAAGAGGGCTATGGTGAAAAAGGAAATATCCTAAGATAAAAACTAAAAAGAAGCTTTCTGAGAAACTGCTTTGTGTTCTGTTAATTCATCTCACAGCGTGGCAGCTTTACCTTCAGGAATCCGTTCACTAATACTTTTCTTGAGGAATTTGAAAAGTGATATTTGTAAGCCCATAGTGGGCTACGGTTAAAAAGGAAATATCTTCAGTAAAAAACTGTAAAGAAACTTTCTGAAAAACTGCTTGTGTTCCGTTAATTCACCTCACAGAGTTACAGCTTTCCCCTCAAGAAGCCTTTCCTAAGACCGTTCTTGTGGAATTTACAAAGTGATATTTCGAAGCCAGAGAGGTCTAAGGTGAAGAATGAACTGTCCTCAGATAATAACTTAAAAGAAGCTTTCTGAGAAACTACTTTGGGTTCTGTTAATTCATCTCACAGTGTTAAAGCGTTCCCCTCAAGAAGCCTTTCGCTAAGACTGTTCTTGTGGAATTTTCAAAGTGATGTTTCGAAGCACATAGAGGGCTATGGTGAAATAGGAAATATCCTCAGATAGAAATTGGAAGGAAGCTTTCTGAGAAATTGCTTTGTGTTCTCTTAATTCATCCCACAGAGTTACAGCTTTCCCCTCAAGTAGTCGTTCACTAAGAGTGCTCTTGTGGAATTTGCAAAGTGATATTTGAAAGCCAGTAGAGGTCTGTGGTGAAAAAGGAAATGTGTCTAAGTTAAAAACTGGAAAGGAGCTTTGTGAGAAACTGCTCTGTGTTCTGTTAATTCATCACACACAGTTACAGCTTTCCCCTCAAGAAGCCTTTCACAAAGACTGTTCTTGTGGAATTTGCAAAGTGATATTTGGAAGCCCTTAGAGGGCTAAGGTGAAAAAGGAAATAGCGTCTGTTGAAAACTGGAAAGAAGCTTTCTTAGAAACTGCTTTGTGTTCTGTTAATTCATCTCGCAGGGTTACAGCTTCCCCTTCAAGAAGCCTTTCGCAAAGAATGTTCTTGTGGAATTTGCAAAGTGATATTTGGAAGTCCTTAGAGGGCTAAGGTGAAAAAGGAAATATCTTCAGTTAAAAAACTGGAAAGAAGCTTTCTGAGAAACTGCTTTGTGTTCTGTTAATTCATCTCATAGAGTTACAGCTTTCCCCTCAAGAAGCCTTTCACTAAGACTCTTCTTGTGGAATTTGCAAAGTGATATTTGGAAGCCCATTGTGGGCTATGGTGAAAAACGAAACATTCTAACATAAAAACTAGAAATAAGCTTTGGTGAAACTGCTTTGTGTTCTGTTAATTCACCTTACAGAATTACAGCATTCCCCTCAAAAAGCCTTTCGCTAAGACTGTTCTTGTGGAATTTGCAAGGTGATATTTGGAAGCCCATAGAGAGCTCAGGAGAAAAAGGATATATCTTCCCATAAAAACTAAAAAGAACCTTGCTGAGAAACTGCTTTGTGATATGTGACTTCCACTCACTGAGTTACATCTGTATTTCGTAGAGCTGTGTGCTAGCATTATTTCTGTGGAATCTGAGGACTGTTATTTCGAATTCCATTGAAGACTATGGCGATAAAGGAAATATACGCTGCTAAAAGTGAGAAAGAAGCTTTCTGAGAAACTTCCTTGTGATCTGTGAATTCATCTCACAGAGTTACAGCTTTCCCCTCAAGAAGTTTTTCGCTAACACTTTTCTTGGGGAATTTGCAAAGTGATATTTGGAAGCCCATAGAGGGCTATGGTGAAAAATTGAATATCCTAAGATAAAAACTAAAAAGAAGCTTTCTGAGAAACTGCTTTGTGTTCTGTTAATTCATCTCACAGAGTTACAACTCTCCCCTCAAGAAGCCGTTCACTAAGACTGTTCTTGTGGAATTTGCAAAGTGATATTTGGAAGCCCATAGAGGGCTACGGTGAAAAAGGAAATGTCCTCAGATAAAAACTGGAAAGAAGCTTTCTGAGAAACTGCTTTGTGTTCTATTAATTCATCTCACTGTGTGACAGCTTTCCCCTCAAGAAGCCGTTCCCTAAGACTGTTCTTGTGTAATTTGCAACGTGATATTTGGAAGCCCACAGAGGGCTACGGAGAAAAAGGAAATATCTTCAGCTAAAAACTGGAGAGCAGCTTTCTGAGAAACCGTTTTGTGTTCTGTTAATACATCTCACAAAGTTACAGCTTTCCCGTCAAGAAGCCTTTCGCTAAGACTGTTCTTGTGGAATTTGCAAGGTGATATTTGGAAGCCCATAGAGGTCTACGATGAAAAAGGAAATATCTTCAATTAAAATCTGCAAAGAAGCTTTCTGAGAAACTGGTTTGTGTTCTGATAATTCCTCTCAAAGTGTTACAGCTTTACCCTCAAGAAGACTTTTGCTAACATTGTTTTGTGTAATTTTCAAAGTGATATTTTAAGCCCAAATAGGGATATGGTGAAAAAGGCAATATCCTAAGATAAAAAGTGGAAAGAAGCTTTCTGAGAAACTCCTTTGTGTTCTGTTGATTCATCTTAAAGAGTTACAGCTTTCCCCTCAGCAAGCCTTTCGCTAAGACGGTTCTTGTGAAATTTGCAACGTGATATTTGTAAGCCCTTAGAGGGCTAATGTGAAAAAGGAGATATCCTACGATAAAAACTGAAAAGACGTTTGCTGAGAAACTGCTTTGTGTTCTGTTAATTCATCTCAGGCAGTTACAGCTTTCCCCTCAAGAAGCCTTTCGCTAAGACTGTTCTTTTGGAATTTGCAAAGTGATATTTGGAAGACCATAGAGGGCTATGATGAAAAAGGAAATATCTTCAGTTACAAACTGGGAAGAAGCTTTCTGAGAAACTGCTCTGTGTTTTGTTAATTCATCTCAAAGACTTACAGCTTTATCCTCAAGAAGACTTTTTTTAAGACTGTTCTTGTTTAATTTTCAAAGTGATATTTTTAAGCCTATATAGGGCTACGGTGAAAAAGGAAATATCCTAACATAAAAACTGGAAAGAATCTTTCTGAGAAACCGCTTTGTGTTCTGTTAATACATCTCACAGAGCTTCAGCTTTTCCCTCAAGAAGCCTTTCGCTAAGACTGTTCTTGTGGAATTTGCAAAGTCATATTTGTAAGCCCATAGATGGTTATGGTGAAATAGGAAATATCTTCAGTTAAAAATTAGAAAGAGGCTTTCCTAGAAACTGCTTTGTGATCTGTTAATTCATTTCAAGGAGTTAGAGCTTTCCCGTCAAGAATCCTTTCCATAAGAGTGTTCTTCTGGAATTTGCAAAGTGATATTTGGAAGCCCTTAGAGGGCTATGGTGAAAAAAGATATATCTTCAGTTAAAACCTGAAAAGAAGGTTTCTGAGAAACTGCTTTTTGATATATGACTTCCACTCACTGATTTAAAGCTGTATTTCATAGAGCTGTTTGGCAGCCTTATTTCTGTGGAATCGGAGAACTGTTATTTCGGTTCCCTTTGAAGACTGTAGGGCCAAAGGAAATATCCGCCACTAAAAGTTAGAAAGAAGCTTTCTGAGAAATTTCTTTGTGATCTGCGAATTCATTTCACAGAGTTACAGCTTTCCCCTCAAGAAGCCTTTCGCTAAGATTATTCTTGCACAATTTGAAAAATGATATTTGGAATCCAATAGACGGCTATGGTGAAAACGAAATATCCTCAGATAAAAACTGGAAAGAAGCTTTCTGAGAAACCGCTTTGTGTTCTTTTAATTCATCTCACAGACTTACAGCTTTCCCCTCAAGAAGTCTTTCGCTAAGATTGTTCTTGTAGAATTTGCAAAGTGATATTTGGAAGCCCATAGAGGGCTATGGTGAAAAAGGATATATCTTCAGATAAAAACTGTAAAGAACATTCCTGAGAAACTGCTTTGTGTTCTGTTAATTCACCTAACAGAGTTACAGCTTTCCCCTGTAGAAGACTTTCGCTAAGACTGTTCTTGTTGTATTTTCAAAGTGCTATTTTGAAGCCCATAGAGGGCTACGGTGAAAAAGGATATAGCTTCAGTTAAAAACTGAAAGAGGCTTTCTGAGAAACGGTTTAGTATTATGTGACTTCCACTCACTGAGTTACAGCTGTATTTCCTAGTGCTGTTTGATAGCCTATTTCTATGGAATCGGAGAACTGTTATTTTGGATCCCTTTGAAGACTATAGGGCCAAAGGAAATATCTGCCGCTAAAAGTGAGAAAGAAGCTTTCTGAGAAACTTCTCTGAGATCTGTGAATTCATCTCACAGAGTTACAGCATTCCACTCAAGAAGCCTTTCGCTAGGACTGTTCTTTTTGAATTTGCAAAGTGATATTTGGAAGCCCATAGACGGCTGTGGTGAAAAGGGAAATATCTTCAGTTAAAAAATGGAAAGAAGCTTTCTAAGAAACTGCTTTGTGTTCTGTTAGTTCATCTCAAAGAGTTACAGCTTTACCCTCAAAAAGACTTTTGCTAAGACTCTTCTTGTGTAATACTCATAGTGAAATTTGTAAGCCCTTATAGGGCTATGGTGAAGAAGGAAATATCCTAAGATAAAAGCTGCAAAGAAGCTTTCTGAGAAACTGCTTTGTGTTCTGTTAATTCACCTCACAGAGTTACAGCTTCCCCCTTAAGAAGCCTTTCGGTAAGACTGTTCTTGTGGAATTTGCAGAGTGGTATTTTTGAGCCCATAGAGGGTTATGGTGAAAAAGGAAATATACTAAGATAAAAACTGAAAAGAACTTTTCTGAGAAACTGCTTTGGGATATGTGACATCCACTCACTGAGTGAGAGTTCTTTGTCGTAGAGCTCTTTGCTAACCTTATTTCTGTGGAATCTGAGAAGGGATAATTCGGTTCACTTTGAAGACTATAGGGCCAAAGGAAATATCCCCCATAAGAGTGAGAAAGAAGCTTTCTGAGAAACAGCTTTCTAATCTGTGAATTCATCCTACAGAGTTACAGCTTTCCCCTGAGGAAGCCTTTCACTATGACTGTTCTTGTGGAATTTGCAAAGTGACATTTCGAATGCCATAGAGAGCTGTGGTGAAAAGGAAATATCTTCGGTTTAAAACCGGAAAGAAGCTTTCTGAGACACAGCGTTGTGTTGTGTTAATTCAGCTCACAAAGTTACAGCTTTCCCCTAACGAAGTCTTTCCCTAAGACTGTTCTTGTCGAATTTGGGAAGTGATATTTAGAAGCCTACAGAGGTCTACGGTGAAAAAGGAAATAGCCTAAGATAAAAACTGAAAATAAGCTTTCTGAAAAACTGCTTTGTGTTCTCTTAATTCATCTCACAGAGTTACAGCTTTCCTCTCATGAAGCCTTTCGCTAAGACTGTTCTTGTGCAATTTAGAACGTGATATTTAGAAGCACATAGAGGGCTATGGTGAAAAAGGAAATATCCTCCGTTAAAAACAGGAAAGAAGCTTCCTGAGAAACTGCTTTGTGTTCTGTTAATTCATCTCACAGAGTTACAGGTTTCCCCTCAAGAAGCCTTTTGCTAAGACTGTTCTTGTGGAATTTGCAAAGTGATATTTGGAAGCCCGTAGAAGGCTATGGTGTAAAAGGAAATAACTTCAGTTAAAAACTGGAAGGAAGCTTTCTGAGATACTTCTTTGTGTTTTGTTAATTCATCTCAAAGAGTTACAGCTTTCCCCTCGAGAAATCTTTCATTAAGACTGTTCTTGTGGAATTTGCAAAGGGATATTTGGAAGCCCAGAGAGGGCTATGGTGAAAAAGGAAATATCTTCCGTTAAAAACTGGAAAGAATCTTTCTGAGAAACAGCTTTGTGTTCTGTTAATTCATTTCACAGTCTTACAGCTTTTCCCTCAAGAAGCCTTTCGCGAAGACAGTTTTTGCGGAATTTGCAAAGTGATATTTGGAAGCCCATAGAGTGCATGGGTGAAAAAGGAAATATCTTCCGTTAAAAAATGGAAAGAAGCTTTCTGAGAAACTGCTTTGTGTTCTGTTAATTCATCTCACAGAGTTACAGCTTTCCCCATAAGAAGCCTTTCCCTAAGGCTGTTCTTGTGGAATTTGGAAGTGATATTTAGAAGCCCATAGAGGTCTATGGTGAAAAAGGAAATATCCTAACATAAAAACTGAAAAGAAGCTTTCTGAGAAACTGCTTAGCTTTCTGTTAATTCATTTCACAGAGTTACAGCTTTCCCCTCAAGAATCCCTTTGCGAAGGCTGTTCATGTGGAATTTGCAAAGTGGTATTTGGAAGCTCATCGAGGGCTACGGTGGAAAAGGAAATATCTTCAGTTAAAAACTGGAAAGAGGCTTTCTGAGAAACGGCTTTTGTTCTGTTAATTCATCTCACAGAGTTACAGCTTTCCCCTCTAGAAGCCTTTCGCTAAGACTGTTCTTGTGGAATGTGCCAAGTGATATTTGGAAGTCCTTAGAGGGATATGGTGTAAAAGGTAATATCTTCAGTTAAAAATTCGAAAGAAGCTTTCTGATTACAGCTTTTCCCTCAAGAAGCCTTTCGCTAAGACTGTTCTTCTGCAATTTGCAATGTGATATTTGGAAGCCCATAGAGGGCTACGGTGGAAAAGAAAATATCTTCAGTTAAAAACTGGAAAGGAGCTTTCTGAGAAACTGCTTTGTGTTCTGTTAATTCATCTCACAGAGTTACAGCTTTCCCCTCAAGAATCCGTTCACTAAGACTGTTCTTGGGAAATTTTGAAAGTAATATTTGGAAGCCCATAGAGGGCTATGGTGAAAAAGGAAATAACTTTCCTTAAGAACTGGAAAGAAGCTTTCTGAGAAACTGCTTTGTGTTCTGTTAATTCATCTCACAGAGTTACAGCTTTGCCCTCAAGAAGCCTTTCGCTAAGAGTGTTCTTGTGGAATTTGCAAAGTGAAATTTGGAAACCCACAGCGGGCTATGGTGAAAAAGCAAATATCCTAAGGAAAAAACTGAAAAGAAGCTTTCTGAGAAACTGCTTTGTGTTCTGTTAATTCATCTCACAGAGTTACAGCTTTCCCCTCAAGAATCCGTTCACTAAGACTGTTCTTGTGGAAATTGCAAAGTGATATTTGGAAGCCCATAGAGGGCTACGGTGAAAAAGGAAATATCTTCAGTTAAAAACTGGAAAGAAGCTTTCTGAGAAACTGCTTTGTGTTCTTTTAATACATCTCACAGAGTTACAGCTTTCACTTCAAGAAGACTTTCGCTAAAACTGTTGTTGTGGAATTTTCAAAGTCATATTGGAAGCCCATAGAGGGCTATGGTGGAAAAGGAAGTATCCTAAGATAAAAACTGAAAAGAAGCTTTCTGAGAAACTACTTTGTGTTCTGTTAATTCATCTCACAGAGTTGCAGCTTTCCCCTCAGGAAGCCTTTCGCTAAAACTGTTCTTGTGGAATTTGCAAAGTGATATTTGGAGGCAAATAGAGGGCTACGGTGAAAAAGGAAATATCTTCCGTTAAAAAGTGGAAAGAAACTTTCTGAGAAACTGCTTTGTGTTCTGTTAATTCATCTCACAGAGTTACAGCTTTCCCCTCAGGAAGCCTTTCACTAAGACTGTTCTTGTGGAATTTGCAAAGTGATATTTGGAAGCCCCTAGCAGGCTATGGTGAAAAAGGAAATATCCTAGGATAAAAACTGAAAAGAAGCTTTCTGAGAAACTGCTTTGTGTTCTGTTAATTCATCTCACAGAGTCACAGCTTTCCCCTCAAGAAGTCTTTGCCTAAGACTCTTCTTGTGGAATTTGCAAAGTGTTATTTGGAAGCCCATAGAAAGCTTCGGTGAAAAAGGAAATAGCTTCCGTTAAAAACTGGAAAGAAGCTTTCTGAGAACCTGCTTTGTGTTCTGTTAATTCATCTCACAGAGTTACAGCTTTCCCCTCAGGAAGCCTTTCCCTAAGAGTGTTCTGGTGAAATTTGCAAAGTGATATATGGAAGCCCATAGAGGACTAGGGTAAAAAAGGAAATATCCTAAGATAAAAACTGAAAAGAAGCTTTCTAAGAAACTGCCTTGTGTTCTGTTAATTCATCTCACAGGGTTACAGCTTTCTCCTCAAGAAGCCTTTCGCTAAGACTGTTCTTGTGGAATTTCAAAGTGATATTTGGAAAGCCATAGAAGGATATGGTGAAAAAGGAAATATCTTCTGTTAAAAAATGGAAAGAAGCTTTCTGGGAAACTGCTTTGTGTTCTGTTAATTCATCTCACAGAGTCACAGCTTTCCCCTCAGGAAGCCTTTTGCTAAAGCTGTTCATGTGGAATTTGCAAAGTGATATTTGGAAGCACATAGAGGGCTCTGGTGAAATAGGAAATATGCTAAGATAAAAACTGAAAAGAAGCCTTCTAAGAAACTGCATTGTGTTCTGTTAATTCATCTCACAGAGATACAGTTTTCTCCTCAAGAAGCTTTTCGCTAAGACTGTTCTTCTGGAATTTGCAAAGGGATATTTGGAAGCCCATAGAGGGCTACGATGAAAAAGGAAATAACTTCCGTTAAAAACAGGAAAGAAACGTTCTGAGAAACTGCTTTGTGTTCTGTTAATTCATCTCACAGAGTTACAGCTTTCCTCTCAAGAAGCCTTTCGCTAAGAATGTTCTTGTGGAATTTGTAAAATGATATTTGGAAGCCCATAGAGGGCTATGGTGAAAAAGGAAATATCTTCCGTTAAAAAGTGGAAAGAAGCTTTCTGAGGAACTGCTTTCTGTTCTGTTAATTCATCTCACAATGTTACAAATTTCTACTCAAGAAAATTTTAGCTAAGGCTGATCTTGTGGAATTTGAAAAGGGATATTTGGAAGCCCATAGGGGGCTATGGTGAAAAAGGAATTATCTTCCGTTAAAATCTGGAAAGAAGATTTCTGAGAAACTATTTTGTGTTCTGTTAATTCATCTCAGAGACTTACAGCTTTCCCCTCATGAAGCCTTTCCCTAAGACTGTTCTTGTGGAATTTGCAAAGTGATATTTGGAAGCCCACAGAGGGCTATGGTGAAAAAGGAGGTATCCTAAGATAAAAACTGAAAAGAAGCTTTCTGAGAAACTGCTTTGTGTTCTGTCAATTTATCTCACAGAGTTACAGCTTTCCCCTCAAGAAGACTTTCGTGATGGCGGTTCTTGTGGAATTTACAATGTCACATTTGGAAGCACATGGAGGGTTACGGTGAAACAGGAAACATCTTCAGTTAAAAACTGGAAAGAAGCTTTCTGACAAACTGCTTTGTGTTCTGTTAATTCATCTCACAGAGTCACAGCTTTCCCCTCAGGAAGCCTTTTGCTAAAGCTGTTCATGTGGAATTTGCAAAGTGATAATTGGAAGCCCATAGAGGGCTCTGGTGAAATATTAAATATGCTAAGATAAAAACTGAAAAGAAGCCTTCTAAGAAACTGCATTGTGTTCTGTTAATTCATCTCACAGAGGTACAGCTTTCTCCTCAAGAAGCTTTTCGCTAAGACTGTTCTTCTGGAATTTGCAAAGTCAATTTGGAAGCCCATAGAGGGCTACGATGAAAAAGGAAATAACTTCCGTTAAAAACAGGAAAGAAGCGTTCTGAGAAACTGCTTTGTGTTCTGTTAATTCATCTCACAGAGTTAGAGCTTTCCCCTCAAGAAGACTTTCGCTAAGACTGTTCTTGTGGAATTTGTAAAATGATATTTGGAAGCCCATAGAGGGCTATGGTGAAAAAGGAAATATCTTCCTTAAAATGCTGGAAAGAAGCTTTCTGACAAACTGCTTTGTGTTCTTTTAATTCATCTCACAGAGTTACAGCTTTCCCCTCAAGAAGCCTTTCCCTAAGAATGTTCTTGTGGAATTTGCAAAGGGATATTTGGAAGACCTTAGAAGGTTATGGTGAAAAAGGAAATATCCTAAGACAAAAACTGAAAAGATGCTTTCTGAGAAACTGCTTAGTGTTCTGTTAGTTCATCTCACAGAGTTACAGCTTTACCCTCAGGAAGCCGTTCAATAAGACTGTTCTTGTGAAATTTGGAACGTAATATTTGGAATCCCATAGAGGGCTATGGTGAAAAAGAAAATATCTTCCATTAAAAACTGTAAAGAATCTTTCTGAGAAACTACCTTGTGTTCTGTTACTTCATGTCACAGAGTTACAGCTTTCCACTCAAGAAGCCTTTCCCTAAGACTGTTCTTGTGGAATTTGCAAAGAGATATTTGGAAGCCCATAGAGAGCTGTGGTGAAAAAGGAAATATCTTCCTTAAAATGCTGGAAAGAAGCTTTCTGAGAGACTGCTTTGTGTTCCATTAATTAATCTCACAGAGTTACAGCTTTCCCCTCAAGAAGCCTTTCACTAAGACTGTTCTTGTGGAATTTGTAAAGTGATGTTTGGAAGCCCATAAAGGGCCATGGTGAAAAAGGAAATATCTTCCGTTAAAAACTGGAAAGAAGCTTTCTGAGTGTCTTCTTTGTATTCTCTTAATTCATCTCACACAATTACAGCTTTCCCCTCAAGAATCCTTTCGGTAAGACTGCTCTTGTGGAATTTGCAGAGTGATATTTGGAAGCCCATAGAGGGCTATGGTGAAAAAGGAAATATCTTCCGTTAAAAACTGGAAAGAAGCTTTCTGAGAAACTGCTTTGTGTTCTGTTAATTCATCTCACAGAGTTACATTTTTCCCCTCAAGAAGCCTTTCGCTAAGACTGTTCTTGTGGAATTTGCAAAGTGATATTTCGAAAACCGAAGAGAGCTATGTTGAAAATGGAAATATCCTAAGATAAAAACCGAAAAGAAGCTTTCTGAGAAACTGCTTTGTGTTCTGTTAATTCATCTCACAGTGTTACAAATTTCTCCTCAAGAAATCTTTAGGTACGTCTGATCTTGTGGAATTTGAAAAGTGATATTTGGAAGCCCATAGGGGGCTATGGTCAAAAAGGAAGTATCTTCCGTGAAAATCTGGAAAGAAGATTTCTGAGAAACGTCTCTGTGTTCTGTTAATTCATCTCAGAGACTTACAGCTTTCCCCTCATGATGCCTTTCACTAAGACTGTTCTTGTGGAATTTGCAAAGTGATATTTGGAAGCCCACAGAGGGCTATGGTGAAAAAGGTGATATCCTAAGATAAAAACTGAAAAGAAGCTTTCTGAGAAAGTGCTTTGTGTTCTGTCAATTTATCTCACAGAGTTACAGCTTTCCCCTCAAGAAGACTTTCGCGATGGCGGTTCTTGTGGAATTTGCAAAGTGACATTTGGAAGCCCATGGAGGGCTATGTTGAGAAAGGAAATATCTTCAGTTAAAAACTGGAAAGAAGCTTTCTGACAAACTGCTTTGTGTTCTGTTAATTCATCTCACAGAGTTACAGCTTTCCCCTCAAGAAGCCTTTCGCTAAGAGTGTTCTTGTAGTATTTGCAAAGTGATATTTGGAAGTCCTTAGAAGGCTATGGTGAAAAAGGAAATATCCTGAGATAAAAACTGAAAAGAAGCTTTCTGAGAAACTGCTTTGTGTTCTGTTAATTCATCTCGGAGAGGTACAGCTTTCCCCTCAAGAAGTCTTTCTCTGAGACTCTTCTTGTGGAAAATGCAAAGTGATGTTTGGAAGCTCATAGGGGCTATTGTGAAAAAGTTAGTTCATCTCACAGAGTTACAGCTTCCCCTCAGGAAGCCGTTCACTAAGACTGTTCTTGTGAAATTTGGAAAGAAATATTTGGAAGCCCATAGAGTGCAATGGTGAAAGAGAAAATATCTTCCATTAAAAACTGTAAAGAATCTTTCTGAGAAACTGACTTGTGTTCTGTTAATTCATGTCACAGAGTTACAGCTTTTCACTCAAGAAGCCTTTTCCTAAGACTGTTCTTGTGGAATTTCCAAAGTGATATTTGGAAGCCCATAGATGGCTATGGTGAAAGAGAAAATATCTTCCTTAAAAAACTGGAAAAAAGCTTTCTGAGAGACAGCTTTGTGTTCCATTAATTCATCTGACAGAGTTACAGCTTTCCCCTCAAGAAGCCTTTCGCTAAGACTGTTCTTGTGGAATTTGCAACGTGACATTTGGAAGCCCATAAAGAGCCATGGTGAGAAAGGAAATATCTTCCGTTAAAAACGGAAAAGAAGCTTTCTGAGAGACTGCTTTGTATTCTCTTAATTCATATCACACAATTACAGCTTTCCCCTCAAGAAGCCTTTCGCTAAGACTGCTCTTTTGGAATTTGCAGAGTGATATTTGGAAGCCCATAGAGGGCTATGGTGAAAAAGGAAATATCTTCCGTTTAAAACTGGCAAGAAGCCTTCTGAGAAACTGCTTTGTGTTCTGTTAATTCATCTCACAGTGTTACAGCTTTCTCTCAGGAAGCCTATAGTTAAAGCTGTTCTTGTAGAATTTGCAAAGCGATATTTGGAAGCCCGTAGAAGGCTATGGTGAGAAAGGAAATATCCTAAGATAAAAACTGAAAAGAAGCCTTCTAAGAAACTGCATTGTGTTCTGTTAATTCATCTCACAGAGTTATAGCTTTCTCCTCAAGAAGCTTTTCGCTAAAACTGTTCTTCTGGAATTCGCAAAGTGATATTTGGAAGTCCATAGAGGGCTATGGTGAAAAAGTAAATATCCTAAAATAGAAACTGAAAAGAAATTTTCTGAGAAACTGCTTTGTGTTCTGTTAACTCATCTCACAGAGTTACAGCTTTCCCCTCAAGAAGCCTTTCGCTAAGACGGTTCTTGTGGAATTTGCAAAGTGATATTTCGAAGACCATAGAGGGCTATGGTGAAAATGGAAATATCCTAAGAGAAAAACCGAAAGGAAGCTTTCTGAGAAACTGCTTTGTGTTCTGTTAATTCATCTCACAGTGTTACAAGTTTCTCCTCAAGAAACCTTTAGCTAAGGCTGATCTTCCTGAATTTGAAAAGTGATATTTGGAAGCCCATAGTGGGCTATGGTGATAAAGGAAGTATCTTAAGTTAAATTCTGGAAAGAAGATTTCTGAGAAACTGCTTTGTGTTATGCTAATTCATCTCAAGAAACCGTTCACTGAGACTGTTCTTGTGGAATTTGCAAAGTGTTATTTGAAGACCATAGATGGTTATGGCGAAAAAGGAAATATCCTAAGATAAATACCGAAAGGAAGCTTTCACAGAAACTGCATTGTGTTCTCTTAATTCATCTCACAGGGTTATAACTTTCCCCTCGAGAAGCCTATCAGTAAGATTGTTCCTGTGGAATTTTCAAAGTCATATTTGGAAGCCCATAGAGGGCTATGGCAAAAAAGGAAATATCTTCCGTTAAAAACTGGAAAGAAACATTCTGAGAAACTGCTTTGTGTTCTGTTAATTCATCTCACAGAATTACAGCTTTCCCCTCAAGAAGCTTTTCGCTAAGACTGTTATTGTGGAATTTGCAACGTGATATTTAGAAGCCCATAGAGGGCAATGGTGAAAAAGTGAATATCTTCGGTTAAAAACTGGAAAGAATCTCTCTTAGAAACTGCTTTGTGTTCTGTTAATTCATGTCACAGAGCTACAGCTTTCCCCTCAAGAAGTCTTTCGCTAAGACTGTTTTTGTGGAATTTGCAAAGTGATATTTGGAAGCCCATAGTGGGTTATGGTGAAAAATGAAACATCTTCAGTGAAAAACTGGAATAAAGCTTTCTGGGAAACTGCTTTGTCTTCTGTTATTTCAACTCACAGAGTTAGAGCTTTGCCCTCAAGAAGCCTTTCGCTAAGACTCTTCTTGTGGAATTCGCAAAGTGATATTTGGAAGCCCCTAGAGCCCAAAGGTGAAAAAGGAAACATCCTTAGATAAAAACTGAAAAGAATCTTTCTGAGAAACTGATTTGTGTTCTGTTAATTCATCGCACAGAGTTACAGCTTTCCCCTCAAGAAGCCTTTCGGTAAGACTGTTCTTGTGGAATTTGCAAAGTGATATTTGGAAGCCCATAGAGGGCTACGGTGAAAAAGGAAATATCTTCAGTTAAAAACTGGAAAGAAGCTTTCTGAGAAACTGCTTTGTGTTCTGTTAATTCATCTCACAGAGTTACAGCTTTCCCCTCAAGAAGACCTTTACTAATCTGTTCTTGTGGAATTTGCAAAGTGATATTTGGAAGCCCATAGAGGGCTATGGTTAAAAAGGAAATATCTTCAGTTGAAAACTGGAAAGAAGCTTTCTGAGAAACTGCTTTGTGTTCTGTTAATTCATCTCACAGAGTTACAGCTTTCCCCTCAAGAAGTCTTTCGCTAGGACTGTTCTTGTGTCATTTCTAAAGTGGTATTTAGAAGTCCATAGAGGGCTATGGTGAATAAGGAAATATTTTCTGTTATAAACTGGAAAGAAGATTTCTGAGAAAGTGCTTTTTGTCCTGTTAATTCATCTCACAGAATTACAGCTTTCACCTCAAGAAGAATTTCGCTAACACTTTTCTTCTGGAATTTGCAAAATGATTTTAGAAGCCCATAGAGGGTTATGGCAAAAAGGAAATATTCTAACATAAAAACCGAAAAGAAGCTTTCTGAGAAACTGCATTATGTTCTCTTAATTCCTCTCACAGAGTTATAGCTTTCCCCTCAAGAAGCCGTTCACTAATATTGTTCCTGTGGAATTTTCAAGGTGATATTTGGAAGCCCATATAGGGCTATGATGAAAAAGGAAATATCTTTCGTTAAAAACTGGAAAGAATGTTTTTTAGAAACTGCTTTGTGTTCTGTTAATTCATCTCACAAATTTACAGCTTTCCCCTCAAGATGCCTTTCGCTAAGACTGTTCTTGTGGAATTTGCAAAGTGATATTTGGAATCCCATAGAGGGCTACGGTGAAAATGAAAATATCCTAAGATAAAAACCGAAAAGAAGCTTTCTGAGGAACTGCTTTGTGTTCTGGTAATTCATCTCACAGAGTTACACCTTTCTCCTCAAGAAGACTTTCGCTATGACTGTTCTTGTGGAATTTGAAAAGTGATATTTTGAAGCCCATGGGGGCTAGGGTGAAAAAGGAAATATCTTTCGTTAAAAACTGGAAACAAGATTTCTGAGAAACTGCTTTGTGTTCTGTTAATTCATCGCACAGAATTACAGTTTTCCCCTCAAGAATCCGTTCACTAAGGCAGTTCTTGTGAAATGTGCAAAGTGATATTTGGAAGCCCATAGAGGGCTATGGTGAAAAAGGAAATATCTTCTGTTAAAAACCAGAGTCAGATAAAGCCACAAAGATGGGGAAATAGCAGGGCAGAGAAGCTGGAATTTCAAAAAATAAGATCGCATCTCGTCCGGCAAAGGAGCGAAGCTCATCGCCAGCAACGAATCAAAGCTGGACGGAGAATGACTTTGACGAGATGATAGAAGAAGGCTTCAGTCCATCAAACTTCTCAGAGCTAAAGGAGGAATTACCTACCCAGCGCAAAGAAACTAAAAGTCTTGAAAAAAAAAGTGTAAGTATTGATGGCTAGAATAATTAATGCAGAGAACTTCATAAACGAAATGAAAGAGATGAAAATCATGACACGAGAAATACGTGACAAATGCAAAAGCTTCAGTAACCGACTCGATCAACTGGAAAAGAGTATCAGTGATTAAGGATCAAATGAACGAAATGAAGCGAGAAGAGAAATCAAAAGAAAAAAGAAGAAAAAGAAATGAACAAAGCCTGCAAGAAGTATGGGATTATGTAAAAAGACCAAATCTACGTCTGTTTGGGGTGCCTGAAAGTGAGGGGGAAAATGGAACCAAGTTGGAAAACACTCTTCAGTATATCATCCAGGAGAACATCCCCAACCTAGTAGGGCAGGCCAACATTCAAATCCAGGAAATACAGAGAACACCACAAAGATACTCCTCGAGAAGAGCAACTCCAAGACACATAATTGCCAGATTCACCAAAGTTGAAATGAAGAAAAAACCTTAAGGGCAGCCAGAGAGAAAGGTCGGGTTACCCACAAAGGGAAGCCCATCAGACTAACAGCAGATCTCTCGGCAGAAACTCTACAAGCCAGAAGAGAGTGGGGGCAATATTCAACATTCTTAAAGAAAAGAATTTTCAACCCAGAATTTCATATCCAGCCAAACTAAGTTTCATAAGTGAAGGAGAAATAAAATCCTTTACAGATAAGCAAATGCTTAGAGATTTTGTCACCACTAGGCCTGCCTTACAAGAGACCCTGAAGGAAGCACTAAACATGGAAAGGAACAACCGGTACCAGCCACTGCAAAAACATGCCAAAATGTAAAGACCATCAAGGCTAGGAAGAAACTGCATCAACTAACGAGCAAAATAACCAGTTAATATCATAATGGTAGGATCAAGTTCACACATAACAATATTAACCTTAAATGTAAATGGACTAAATGCTCCAATTAAAAGACACAGACTGGCAAACTGGAAAAAGAGTCAAGAACCATCAGTCTGCTGTATTCAGGAGACCAATCTCACACACAGAGACATACATAGGCTCAAAATAAAGGGATGGAGGAAGATTTACCAAGCAAAGGGAGAACAAAAAAAAGCAGGGGTTGCAATACTAGTCTCTGATAAAACAGACTTTAAACCATCAAAGATCAAAAGAGACAAAGAAGGCCATTACATAATGGTAAAGGGATCAATTCAACAGGAAGAGCTAACTATCCTAAATATATATGCACCCAATACAGGAGCACCCAGATTCATAAAGCAAGTACCTAGAGCCTTACAAAGAGACTTAGACTACCATACAATAATAATGGGAGACTTCAACACTCCACTGTCAACATTAGACAGATCAACGAGACAGAAAGTTAACAAGGATATACAGGAATTGAACTCATCTCTGCAGCAAGCAGACCTAATAGACATCTATAGAACTCTCCACCCCAAATCAACAGAATATACATTCTCCTCAGCACCACATCGCACTTATTCCAAAATTGACCACATAGTTGGAAGTAAAGCACTCCTCAGTAAATGTACAAGAACAGAAATTGTAACAAACTGTCTCTCAGACCACACTGTAATCAAACTAGAACTCAGGACTAAGGAACTCATTCAAAACCGCTCAACTACATGGAAACTGAACAACCTGCTCCTGAATGACTACTGGGTACATGACGAAATGAAGGTAGAAATAAAGATGTTCTTTGAAACCAATGAGAACAAAGATACAACATACCAGAATCTCTGGGACACATTTAAAGCAGTGTGTAGAGGGAAACTTATAGCACTAAATGCCCACAAGAGAAAGCAGGAAAGATCTAAAATTGACACTCTAACATTGCAATTAAAAGAACTAGAGAAGCAAGAGCAAACTCATTCAGAAGCTAGCAGAAGGCAAGAAATAACTCAGAACAGAGCAGAACTGAAGGAGATAGAGACACAAAAATCCCTCCAAAAAATCAATGAATCCAGGAGTTGGTTTTTTGAAAAGATCAACAAAATTGACAGACCGCTAGCAAGACTAATAAAGAAGAAAAGGGAGAAGAATCAAATAGACGCAATAAAAAATGATGAAGGGGATATCACCACAGACCCCACAGAAATACAAACTACCATCAGAGAATACTATAAACACCTCTTCTCAAATAAACTAGAAAATCTAGAAGAAATGGATAATTTCCTGGACACTTACACTCTTCCAAGACTAAACCAGGAAGAAGTTGAATCCCTGAATAGACCAATAGCAGGCTCTGAAATTGAGGCAATAATTAATAGCCTACCAATCAAAAAAAGTCCAGGACCAGATGGATTCACAGCTGAATTCTACCAGAGGTACAAGGAGGAGCTGGCACCATTCCTTCTGAAACTATTCCAATCAATAGAAAAACAGGGAATCCTCCCTAACTCATTTTATGAGGCCAACATCATCCTGATACCAAAGCCTGGCAGAGACACAACAAAAAAAGAGAATTTTAGACCAATATCCCTGATGAACATCGATGCAAAAATCCTCAATAAAATACTGGCAAACCGGATTCAGCAGCACATCAAAAAGCTTATCCACCATGATCAAGTGGGCTTCATCCCTGGGATGCAAGGCTGGTTCAACAGTCGCAAATCAATAAACATAATCCAGCATATAAACAGAACCAAAGACAAGAACCACATGATTATCTCAATCGATGCCGAAAAGGCTTTTGACAAAATTCAACAGCCCTTCATGCTAAAAACGCTCAATAAATTCGGTATTGATGGAACGTACCTCAAAATCATAAGAGCTATTTATGACAAACCCACAGCCAATATCATACTGAATGGGCAAAAACTGGAAAAATTCCCTTTGAAAACTGGCACAAGACAGGGATGCCCTCTCTCACCACTCCTATTCAACATAGTGTTGGAAGTCCTGGCTAGGGCAATCAGGCAAGAGAAAGAAATCAAGGGGATTCAGTTAGGAAAAGAAGAAGTCAAATTGTCCCTGTTTGCAGATGACATGATTGTATATTTAGAAAATCCCATTGTCTCAGCCCGAAATCTCCTTAAGCTGATAAGCAACTTCAGCAAAGTCTCAGGATACATAATTAATGTGCAAAAATCACAAGCATTCGTATACACCAGTAACAGACAAACAGAGAGCCAAATCATGAATGAACTTCCATTCACAATTGCTTCAAAGAGAATAAAACACCTAGGAATCCAACTTACAAGGGATGTAAAGGACCTCTTCAAGGAGAACTACAAACCACTGCTCAATGAAATAAAAGAGGACACAAAAAAATGGAAAAACATACCATGCTCATGGATAGGAAGAATCAATATTGTGAAAATGGCCATACTGCCCAAGGTTATTTATAGATTCAATGCCATCCCCATCAAGCTACCAATGAGTTTCTTCACAGAATTGGAAAAAACTGCTTTAAAGTTCATATGGAACCAAAAAAGAGCCCGCATTTCCAAGACAATCCTATGTCACAAGAACAAAGCTGGAGGCATCACGCTACCTGACTTCAAACTATACTACAAGGCTACAGTCACCAAAACAGCATGGTACTGGTACCAATACAGAGATATAGACCAATGGAACAGAACAGAGTCCTCAGAAGTAATACCACACATCTAGAGCCATCTGATCTTTGACAAACCTGAGAGAAACAAGAAATGGGGAAAGGATTCCCTATTTAATAAATGGTGCTGGGGAAATTGGCTAGCCATAAGCAGAAAGCTGAAACTGGATCCTTTCCTTACTCCTTATACGAAAATTAATTCAAGATGGATTAGAGACTTAAACGTTAGACCTAATACCATAAAAACCCTAGAGGAAAACCTAGGTAGTACCATTCAGGACATAGGCATGGGCAAAGACTTCATGTCTAAAACACCAAAAGCAACGGCAGCAAAAGCCAAAATTGACAAATGGGATCTCATTAAACTAAAGAGCTTCTGCACAGCAAAAGAAACTACCATCAGAGGCCGGACGCGGTGGCTCAAGTCTGTAATCCCAGCACTTAGGGAGGCCGAGACAGGCGGATCACGAGGTCAGGAGATCGAGACCATCCTGGCTAACACGGTGAAACCCCATCTCTACTAAAAATACAAAAAACTAGCCGGGTGAGGTGGCGGACACCTGTAGTCCCAGCTACTCTGCAGGCTGAGGCAGGAGAATGGCGTGAACCCGGGAGGCGGAGCTTGCAGTGAGCTGAGATCCGGCCACTGCACTCCAGCCCGGGCTACAGAGCAAGACTCCGTCTCAAAAAAAAAAAAAAAAAAGAAACTACCATCAGAGTGAACAGGCAACCTACAGAATGGGAGAAAATTTTTGCAATCTACTCATCTGACAAAGGCTAATATCCAGAACCTACAAAGACCTCAAACAAATTTACAAGAAAAAGACAAACAACCCCATCAAAAAGTGGGCAAAGGATATGAACAGGCATTTCTCAAAAGAAGACATTCATACAGCCAACAGACACATGAAAAAATGCTCATCATCACTGGCCATCAGAGAAATGCAAATCAAAACCACACTGAGATACCATCTCACACCAGTTAGAATGGTGATCATTAAAAAGTCAGGAAACAACAGGTGCTGGAGAGGATGTGGAGAAATAGGAACACTTTTACACTGTTGGTGGGATTGTAAACTAGTTCAATCATTATGGAAAACAGTATGGCGATTCCTCAAGGATCTAGAACTAGACGTACCATATGACCCAGCCATCCCATTACGGGGTATATACCCAAAGGATTATAAATTATGCTGCTATAAAGACACATGCACACGTATGTTTATTGCGGCACTATTCACAATAGCAAAGACTTGGAATCAACCCAAATGTCCATCAGTGACAGACTGGATTAAGAAAATGTGGCACATATACACCATGGAATACTATGCAGCCATAAAAAAGGATGAGTTTGTGTCCTTTGTAGGGACATGGATGCAGCTGGAAACCATCATTCTTAGCAAACTATCACAAGAACAGAAAACCAAACACCGCATGTTCTCACTCATAGGTGGGAACTGAACAATGAGATCACTTGGACTCGGGAAGGGGAACATCACACACCAGGGCCTATCATGGGGAGGTGGAAGGGGAGAGGGATTGCACTGGGAGTTATACCTGATGTAAATACGAGTTGATGGGTGCTGACGAGTTGATGGGTGCAGCACAGCAACAGGGCACAAGTATACATATGTAACCAACCTGCACGTTATGCACATGTACCCTAGAACTTAAAATATAAAAAAAAAAAAAAAAAAAAAAAGAAGCAACCAACCACATCCCTCCTTCCCACAAGAGGCTTCCAGGCTGAAACAGGTTGATACAGGGAGAGGAGGAGAAGATACGCAACTAAGTCACATTTTGAGATCTGTTTAATAATAATTCTAATTTCATGTTCTCACTTATTTGTGAGATCTAAAAATCAAAACAATTGAACTCATGGAGATAGAGAGTAGAAGCATGGTTACCAGAGGCTGGGAAGGGTAGTGGGGGTTTGAGGCAAAGCTGGAGATGGTTAATGGGTACAAAAAAACAGAAAGAATAAATAAGATCTAGTATTTGATAGCACAACAAGGCGACTATAGTCAGGAATAATTTAACTGTGCATTTTAAAATAACTAAAAGAGTCTAATTGGATTGCTTGTAACACAAAGGATAAATGCTTGAGAGAATGGATACCCCATTTTACATGATGTGATTATTATTCATTGCATGCCTGAATCAGAACATCTCATGCACCCCATAAATACATACATCTACTATATACCCACAAAATTGAAATAATTTAAAAAAATAAAAAATAAAAAATAAAAAATAATCTTCCACTTATTTTTTAGGAAAAGCACATAACTAAATTGTTACAAAAGGATTGACCAAACAATCCTTTGAACGGTTTGAGTCAGCAGTTGTGGCAGGAATGCGGTTGGGGGAAATGGGGAGAAGTGAGTGAAGATAAAAGGAATTGGACAAGTGTTGATGTTGGTGAAATGAATGATGAGTACCTAGCGGTAATCCACTATTGTATGCATTTGGAATTTATCATAAAAATATTTTTGAAAGAACATATTCACTACTGTAAATTCAAACAAGGGGAATAAATTAAAGACCACTTATCATCCTATAATTTCAAACATTAAAAAGATTTATTATTTTATGAGAAAATTATAGCATTATATAAATATGGTATATTAATTTTTAAATAGCATTATACCTGAGCATTTTGCTAAGTTATTGTAATGTATCAAATATATATTTTACTTATTTTTATAAAAGTGAGACATAAAGTAAGCCTAAAAGAGATATACTAGAATAATAAGTACTAGAAATATAAAATAATTCTATATAAAATGATTAAATATAAATATGAAAAGAATTATAATTTAATGGCACCAGGAAAAATCATACTTGATTTAATAAAACTTGTAAAGTAAAATAGAATTCAAAAAGCTTTAATTGTATTTGTATTTGACACTGTTATACTTAGTTTTTTAGCATGATATAATTATGAAAAATATTTAAAGCAATGTTATTACCTGTGGAAGACATCCGAGTTCTGGAGACATTGGCGGCGAATCTGTATAGGTTTGCAGCACCCTCCATTCTTGCTTCCTCAGAAGGAATTCCACTAAGGGGCATAAGGCAGATAGTGAGACAGAGGTAATTCTCAGAGCAGGAGTGAAGGTTTATTAAAAGGCTTTAAAACAGAAAGGAAAAGAAGGGAAGTACAACCTGGAAGAGGGCCAAGTGGGAGACTTGAGAAGCCAAGTGCACAGCTTGAATTCTTGATTTGGGGTTTTATACATTGGCATACTTCCGGGATCTTGCCTTACTTCTCCTCACTCCTGAGATCTCATTGGGAAGTTGCTGATCAGTTTCAGGTGTTTTCTATTAGAAGCCTGCCTATCCTTGACACCAGGTATGACCAATTACTACTTTAGAGAAACAGTTAACAACCCCTTGACCATCACCTGAGGGTCTCCCAACACATTTGGTGTGTGGAAGAGGGGAGCCCTCTCCTGCCCTGCTCATACTTCACTAGCTTTCTACGGCAACAATAGTTGTTGAATATTCTTTATGTACTAAGTAATAAGAATTCTGATATTTCATGAGTGATTGTTACACAAAATTATAAAAATAAAAAAGAAATTAAGCATGTAATATTTAAAAAAAAAAAGGTGGAAAGAAGCTTTCTGAGAAACTGCTTTGTGTTCTGTTAATTCATCTCACAGAGTTACAGCTTTCCCCTCAAGAAGCCTTTCCCTAAGAGTGTTCTGGTGAAATTTGCAAAGTGACGTTTGGAAGCCCATAGAGGGCTATGGAGAAAAAGGAAATATCCTAAGATAAAAACTGAAAAGAAGCTTTCTGAGAAACTGCTTCGTGCTCTGTTAATTCATCTCACAGGGTTACAGCTTTCACCTCAAGAAGCCTTTGGCTAAGACTGTTCTTGTGGAATTTTCAAAGTGATATTTGTAAGCCCATAGAGGGATATGGTGGAAAAGGAAATATCCTAAGATAAAAACTGAAAAGAAGACTTCTAAGAAACTGCATTGTGTTCTGTTAATTCATCTCACAGAGATATAGCTTTCTCCTCAAAAAGCTTTTCGTTAAGACTGTTCTTCTGGAATTTGCAAAGTGATATTTGGAAGCCCATAGAGGGCTACAGTGAAAAAGGAAATAACTTCCGTTAAAAACAGGAAAGAAGCTTTCTGAGAAACTGCTTTGTGTTCTGTTAATTCATCTCACAGAGTTACAGCTTTCCCCTCAAGAAGCCTTTCGCTAAGAATGTTCTTGTGGAATTTGCAAAGTGATATTTGGAAGCCCATAGAGGGCCATGGTGAACAAGGAAATATCTTCCGTTAAAAAGTGGAAAGAAGCTTTCTGAGAAACTGCTTCGTGTTCTGTTAACTCATCTCACAGTGTTACAAATTTCTCCACAAGAAACCTTTAGCTAAGGCTGATCTTGTGGAACTTGAAAAGTGATATATGGAAGCCCATAGGGGGCTATGGTGAAAAAGGAAGTATCTTCCGTTAAAATCTGGAAAGAAGATTTCTGAGAAACTAATTTGTGTTCTGTTAATTCATCTCAGAGACTTACAGATTTCCCCTCATGAAGCCTTTCCCTAAGACTGTTCTTGTGGAATTGGCAAAGTGATATTTGGAAGCCCACAGAGGGATACGGTGAAAAAGGAAATATCCTAAGATAAAAACTGAAAAGAAGCTTTCTGAGAAACTGCCTTGTGTTCTGTCAATTTATCTCACAGAGTTACAGTTTTCCCCTCAAGAAGACATTCGCGATGGCGGTTCTTGTGTAATTTGCAAAGTGACATTTGGAAGCCCATGGAGGGCTATGGTGAAAAAGGAAATATCTTCAGTTAAAAACTGGAAAGAAGCTTTCTGAGAAACTGCTTTGTGTTCTGTTAATTCATCTCACAGAGTTACAGCTTTCCCCTCAAGAAGCCTTTCGCTAAGACTGTTCTTGTGGAATTTGCAAAGGGATATTTGGAAGACCTTACAAGGCTATGGTGAAAAAGGAAATATACTAAGATAAAAACCGAAAAGAAGATTTCTGAGAAACTGCTTTGTGTTCTGAGAGTTCATCTCGCAGAGTTACAGCTTTCCCCTCAAGAATCCGTTCACTAAGACTGTTCATGGGAAATTTTGAAAGTAATATTTGGAAGGCCATACAGGGCTATGGTGAAAAAGGAAATAACTTTACTTAAAAACTGGAAAGAAGCTTTCTGAGAAACTGCTTTGTGTTCTGTTAATTCATCTCACAGAGTTACAGCTTTCCCCTCAAGAAGCCTTTCGTTAAGACTGTTCTTGTGGAATTTGCAAAGTGATATTTGGAAGCCCATAGAGGGCTATGGTGAAAAAGGAAATATCTTCCGTTAAAAAGTGGAAAGAAGCTTTCTGAGAAACTTCTTTGTGTTCTGTTAATTCATCTCACAGAGTTACAGCTTTGCCCTCAAGAAGCCTTTCGCTAAGACTGTTCTTGTGGAATTTGCAAAGTGATATTTGGAAGCCTAGAGCAGGCTATGGTGAAAAAGGAAATATCCTAAGATAAAAACTGAAAAGAAGCTTTCTGAGAAACTGATTTGTGTTCTGTTAATTCATCTCACAGAGTTACAGCTTTCCCTTCAAGAAGCCTTTGCCTAAGACTCTTCTTGCGGAATTTGCAAAGTGATATTTGGAAGCCCATAGAGGGCTACGGTGAAAAAGGAAATAGCTCCCGTTAAAAACTGCAAAGAAGCCTTCTGAGAACCTGCTTTGTGTTCTGTTATTTCATCTCAAAGAGTTACAGCTTTCCCCTCAAGAAGCCTTTCCCTAAGAGTGTTCTGGTGAAATTTGCAAAATGATATATGGAAGCCCATAGAGGACTGGGGTAAAAAAGGAAATATCCTAAGATAAAAACTGAAAAGAAGCTTTCTAAGAAACTGCCGTGTGTTCTGTTAATTCATCTCACAGGGTTACAGCTTTCTCCTCAAGAAGCCTTTCGCTAAGACTGTTCTTGTGGAATTTCAAAGTGACATTTGGAAAGCCATAGAAGGATATGGTGAAAAAGGAAATATCTTCTGTTAAAAAATGGAAAGAAGCTTTTTAAGATACTGCTTTGTGTTCTGTTAATTCATCTCACAGAGTCACAGCTTTCCCCTCAGGAAGCCTTTTGCTAAAGCTGTTCTTGTGGAATTTGCAAAGTGATATTTGGAAGCCCATAGAGGGCTATGGTGAAATAGGAAATATCCTAAGATAAAAACGGGAAAGAATCCTTCTAAGAAACTGCATTGTGTTCTGTTAATTCATCTCACAGAGATACAGCTTTCTCCTCAAGAAGCTTTTCGCTAAGACTGTACTTCTGGAATTTGAAAAGTGATATTTGGAAGCCCATGGAGGGCTACGATGAAATAGGAAATATCTTCCTTTAAAAAGTGGAAAGAAGCTTTCTGAGGAACTGCTTTGTGTTCTGTTAATTCATCTCACAGTGTTACAAATTTCTCCTCAAGAAACTCTGAACTTAGGCTGATCTTGTTAAATTTGAAAAGGGATATTTGGAAGCCCATAGGGGGCTATGGTGAAAAAGGAAGTATCTTCCATTAAAATCTGGAAAAAAGATTTCTGAGAAACTACTTTGTGTTCTGTTAATTTATCTCAGAGACTTACAGCTTTCCCCTCAAGAAGACTTTCGCGATGGCGCTTCTTGTGGAATTTGCAAAGTCACATTTGGAAGCCCATGGAGAGTTACGGTGAAAAAGGAAACATCTTCAGATAAAAACTGGAAAGAAGCTTTCTGACAAACTGCTTTGTGTTCTTTTAATTCATCTCACAGAGTTACAGCTTTCCCCTCAAGAAGCCTTTCCCTAAGAATGTTCTTGTGGAATTTGCAAAGGGATATTTGGAAGACCTTAGAAGGCTATTGAGAAAAAGGAAATATCCTAAGATAAAAACTGAAAAGAAGCTTTCTGAGAAACTGCTTAGTGTTCTGTTAGTTCATCTCACAGAGTTACAGCTTTCCCCTCAGGAAGCCGTTCAATAAGACTGTTCTTCTGAAATTTGGAAAGTAATATTTGGAATCCCATAGAGGGCTATGGTGAAAAAGAAAATATCTTCCATTAAAAACTGTAAAGAATCTTTCTGATAAACTACCTTGTGTTCTGTTAATTCATGTCACAGAGTTACAGCTTTCCACTCAAGAATCCTATCCCTAAGACTGTTCTTGTGGAATTTGCAAAGAGATATTTGGAAGCCCATAGAGAGCTGTGGTGAAAAAGGAAATATCTTCCTTAAAATACTGGAAAGAAGCTTTCTGAGAGATTGCTTTGTGTTCCATTAATTAATCTCACAGAGTTACAGCTTTCCTCTCAAGAAGCCTTTCGCTAAGACTGTTCTTGTGGAATTTGCAAAGTGATATTTGGAAGCCCATAAAGGGCCATGGTGAAAAAGGAAATATCTTCAGTTAAAAACTGAAAAGAAGTTTTCTGAGAGACTGCTTTGTATTCTCTTAATTCATCTCACACAATTACAACTTTCCCCTCAAGAATCCTTTCGCTAAGACTGCTCTTGTGGAATTCGCAGAGTGATATTTGGAAGCCCATGGAGGACTATGGTGAAAAAGGAAATATCTTCCGTTAAAAAGTGGAAAGAAGCTTTCTGAGAAACTGCTTTGTGTTCTGTTAATTCATCTCACAGAGTTATATCTTTCCCCTCAAGAAGCCTTTCGCTAAGATTGTTCTTGTGGAATTTGCAAAGTGATATTTCGAAAACCATAGAGGGCTATGTTGAAAATGGAAATATCCTTAGATAAAAACCGAAAGGAAGCTTTCTGAGAAACTGCTTTGTGTTCTGTTAATTCATCTCAGAGAGGTACAGCTTTCCCCTCAAGAAGTCTTTCTCTGAGACTGTTCTTGTGGAAAATGCAAAGTGATGTTTGGAAGCTCATAGGGGCTATGGTGAAAAAGTTAGTTCATCTCACAGAGTTACAGCTTCCCCTCAGGAAGCCGTTCACTAAGACTGTTCTTGTGAAATTTGGAAAGTAATATTTGGAAGCCCATAGAGTGCAATGGTGAAAAAGCAAATATCTTCCATTAAAAACTGTAAAGAATTTTCTGAGAAACTGACTTGTGTTCTGTTAATTCATGTCACAGAGTTACATCTTTTCACTCAAGAAGCTTTTCCCTAAGACTGTTCTTGTGTAATTACCAAAGTGATATTTGGAAGCCCATAGATGGCTTTGGTGAAAGAGAAAATATCTTCCTTAAAAAACTGGAAAGAAGCTTTCTGAGAGACAGCTTATTGTTCCATTAATTCATCTCACAGAGTTACAGCTTTCCCCTCAAGAAGCCTTTCGCTAAGACTGTTCTTGTGGAATTTGCAACGTGACATTTGGAAGCCCATAAAAGGCCATGGTGAAAAAGGAAATATCTTCAGTTAAAAACTGAAAAGAAGCTTTCTGAGAGACTGCTTTGTATTCTCTTAATGCATATCACACAATTACAGCTTTTCCCTCAAGAAGCCTTTCGCTAAGACTGCTCTTTTGCAATTTGCAGAATGATATTTGGAAGCCCATAGAGGACTATGGTGAAAAAGTAAATATCTTCCGTTAAAAACTGGCAAGAAGCTTTCTGAGAAACTGCTTTGTGTTCTGTTAATTCATCTCACAGTTTTACAGCTTTCCCTCAGGGAGCCTATAGTTAAAGCTGTTCTTGTAGAATTTGCAAAGCGATATTTGGAAGCCCATAGAAGTCTATGGTGAAAAAGGAAATATCCTAAGAAAAAAACTGAAAAGAAGCCTTCTAAGAAACTGCATTGTGTTCTGTTAATTCATCTCACAGAGTTACAGCTTTCTCCTTAAGAAGCTTTTCGCTAAGACTGTTCTTCTGGAATTTGCAAAGTGATATTTGGAAGCCCAAAGAGGGCTACGGTGAAAAAGTAAATATGCTAAAATAGAAACTGAAAAGAAACTTTCTGTGAAACTGATTTGTGTTATGCTAATTCATCTCACAGAGTTACAGCTTTCCTCTCAAGAAGCCTTTTGCTAAGACGGTTCTTGTGGAATTTGCAAAGTGATATTTCGAAGACCATAGAGGGCTATGGTGAAAATAGAAATATCCTAAGATAAAAACCGAAAAGAAGCTTTCTGAGATACTGCTTTGTGTTCTGTTAATTCATCTCACTGTGTTACACGTTTCTCCTCAAGAAACCTTTAGCTAAGGCTGATCTTCTGGAATTTGAAAAGTGATATTTGGAAGCCCGTAGGGGGCTATGGTGAAAAAGGAAGTATCTTCGGTTAAAATCTGGAAAGAAGATTTCTGAGAGACTGCTTTGTGTTATGCTAATTCATCTCACATAGCTACAGCTTTCCCCTCAAGAAACCGTTCACTGAGACTGTTCTTGTGGAATTTGCAAAGTGATATTTGAAGACCATAGATGGTTATTGCGAAAAAGGAAATATCCTAAGTTAAAAACCGAAAGGAAGCTTTCTCAGAAACTGCATTGTGTTCTCTTAATTCATGTCGCAGAGTTATAACATTCCCCTCAAGAAGGCTATCAGTAAGATTATTCCTGTGGAATTTTCAAAGTCATATTTGGAATCCCATAGAGGGCTATGGCGAAAAAGGAAATATCTTCCGTTAAAAACTGGAAAGAAACTTTCTGAGAAACTGCTTTGTGTTCTGTTAATTCATCTCACAGAATTACAGATTTCCCCTCAAGAAGCCTTTCCCCAAGACTGTTTTTGTGGAATTTGAAAATGATTTTTGGAAGCCCATTGAGGGCTATGCTGACAAAGGAAGTATCCTAAGATTAAAACTGAAAAGAAGCTTTCTGAGAAACTGCTTTGTGTTCTGTTAGTTCATCTCGCAGAGATACAGCTTTCCCCTCAAGAAGCAATTCGCTAAGACTGTTCTTGTGGAATTTGGAAAGTGATATTTGGAAGGCCAAAGGGGGCTATGGTGAAAATGGAAATATCCTAAGATAAAAACCGAAAAGAAGCTTTCTGAGAAACTGCTTTGTGTTCTGTTAATTCATCTCAGAGAGTTACAGCTTTCTCCCCAAGAAGCCTTTCGCTAAGACTGTTCTTGTGAAATTTGCAAAGTGATGTTTGGAATCGCATAGAGGGCTAAGGTGAAAAAGGAAATAACTTTCGTTAAAAACTGGAAAGAACATTTCTGAGAAACTGCTTTGTGTTCTGTTAGTTCAACTCACAGAGTTACAGCTTACCCCTCAAGAAGCTGTTCACTAAGATTGTTTTTGTGAAATTAGCAAAGTGATATTTGGAAGCCCATAGAGGGCTATGGTGAAAAAGGAAATATCCTAGGATAAAAACTGAAAATAAGCTTTCTGAGAAACTGCTTTGTGTTCTGTTAATTCAACTACCAGAGTTACAGTTTCCCCTCAAAAAGCCTTTCTCAAGAAGCCTTTCACTAAGACTGTTCTTGTGGAATTTTCAAAGTGATATTTGGAAGCCCATAGAGGGCTATGGTGAAAAAGGAAATATCTTCCGTTAAAAACTGGAAAGAATCTTTCTGAGAAACTGCTTTGTGTTCTGTTAATTCATCTCACAGAGTTACAGCTTTCTCCGCAAGGAACCGTTCACTAAGGCTGTTCCTGTGGAATTTGCAAAGTGATATTTGGAAGCCCATAGTGGGCTATGTTGGAAAAGGAAATATGCTAAGATAAAAACTGAAAAGAAGGCATTTGAGAAATTGCTATGTTTTCTGGTAATGATCTCACAGAGTTACAGCTTTCCCTTCAAGAAACCTTTCGCTAAGTCTGTTCTTATGGAATTTGCAAAGGGATATTTGGAAGCCCATAGAGGGCTATAGTGAAAAAGAAAATATCTCCGGAAAAAACTGGAAAGAAGCTTTCTGAGAAACTGCTTTGTGTTCTGTTAATTCATCTCACAGAGTTACAGCATTCCCCTGAAGAGGCCTTTCGCTAAGACTGTGCTTGTGGAATTTGCAAAGTGATATCTGGAAGCCCATAGAGGGCTATGGTGAAAAAGGAAATATCCGAAGATAAAAACTGAAAATAGCCTTTCTGAGAAACTGGTTTGTGTTCTGTTAATTCATCGCACAGAGTTTCAGCTTTCCGCTCAAGAAGCCTTTATCTAAGACTGTTCTTGTGGAATTTTCAAAGTGATATTTGAAAGCCCATAGAGGGCTACGGTGAAAATGGAAATATCCTAAGATAAAAACTGGAAAGAAGCTTTCTGAGAAACAGTTTGGGTCTGTTAATTCATCTTACAGATTTACAGCTTTCTCCTCAAAAAGCCTTTCGCTATGTCTGTTCTTGTGGAACTTGAAATGTGGTATTTGGAAACCCATAGAGGGCTATGGTGAAAAAGGAAATATCTTCCGTTAAAAACGTGAAAGAAGATTTCTGAGAAACTGGTTTGTGTTTTGTTAATTGATCTCAGAGAGTTACAGCTTTCCCCTCAAGAAGTCTTTCCCTAAGACTGTTCTTGTGGAATTTGCAAAGTGATATTTGGAAGCCCATAGGGGGCTCTGGTGAAAAAGAAAATATCCTAAGACAAAAACAAAAAGGAAGCTTTCTGAGAAACTGCACTGTGTTCTCGAAATTCATCTCACAGAGTTATATCTTCCTCTCAAGAAGCCGTTCACTAAGACTGTTCTTGTGGAATTTGCAAAGTGATATTTGGAAGCCCGTAGAGGGATATGGTGAAAAGAAAATATCTTCTGTTAACAACTGGAAAGAAACTTTCTGATTAACTGCTTTGTTGTCTGTTAATTCATCTAACAAAGCTACAGATTACCCCTCAAGAAGCCTTTCGCTAATACTGTTCTTGTGGAAGTTGCAAAGTGATATTTGGAATCCCATAGAGAGATATGGTGAAAAAGGAAATATCTTCCGTTAAAAACTGGAAAGCAGCTTTCAGAGTAACTGCTTTGTGGTCTGTTAATTCATCTCACAGAGCTACAGCTTTCCACTCAAGAAGCCTTTCGCTAAGACTGTTCTTGATGAATTTGCAAAGTGACATTTGTAAGCCCATACAGGGCTATGCTGACAAAGGAAATATCCTAAGATAAAAACTGAAAAGAAGCTTTCTGAGAAACTGCTTTGTGTTCTGTTAGTTCATCTCGCAGAGTTACAGCTTTCCCCTCAAGAAGCATTTCGCTAAGACTGTTCTTGTGGAATTTGGAAAGTGATATTTGGAACGTGAAGGTGGCTATGGTGAAAATGGAAATATCCTGAGATAAAAACCGAAAAGAAGCTTTCTGAGAAACTGCTTTGTGTTCTGTTAATTCATCTCAGAGAGTTACAGCTTTCTCCCCAAGAAGCCTTTCAATAAGACTGTTCTTGTGAAATTTTCAAAGTGATGTTTGGAATCGCATATAGGTCTAAGGTGAAAAAGGAAATAACTTTCGTTAAAAAGTGGAAAGGAGATTTCTGAGAAACTGCTTTGTGTTCTGTTAGTTCAACTCACAGAGATACAGCTTTCCCCTGAAGAAGCCTTTCGCTAAGACTGTGCTTGTGGAATTTGCAAAGTGATATCTGGAAGCCCATAGAGGGCTATGGTGAAAAAGGAAATATCCGAAGATAAAAACTGAAAAGGAGCTTTCTGAGAAACTGCTCTGTGTTCTGTCAATTCATCTCACAGAGTTACAGCTTTTCCCTCAAGAAGCCTTTCGCTAAGACTGTTCTTGTGGAATTTGCAAAGAGATATTTGGAAGCCCATACAGGGCTATGGTGAAAAAGGAAATATCTTCCGTTAAAAACTGGAAAGAAGCTTTCTGAAGGACTGTTTTGTGTTCTGTTAATTCATGTCACAGAGTTACAGCTTTCCCCTCAAGAAGCCTTTCGCTAAGACTGTTCTGGTGGAATTTGCAAAGTGATATTTGGAAGCCCATAGAGGGCTATGGTGAAAAAGGAAATATCTTCCGTTAAAAACTGGAAAGAAGCTTTCTGAGAAACTGCTTTGTATTCTGTTAATTCATCTCACAAAGTTACAGCTTTCCCCTAAACAAGCCGTTCACTGAGACTGTTCTTGTGTAATTTGCAAAGGGATATTGGAAGCCCATAGAGGATTATCGCGAAAAAGGTAATTTCCTAAGATAAAAACCGAAAAGAAGCTTTCTGCGAAACTGCATTGTATTCTCTTAATTCATCTCACAGAGTTATAGCTTTCACCACAAGAAGCCGTTCACTAAGACTCTTCCTGTGGAATTTGCAACGTGATATTTGCAAGCCGTTAGAAGTCTATGCAGAAAAAGGAAATATCATCCGTTAAAAACTGGATAGAAGCTTTCTGAGAAACTGCTTTGTGTTCTGTTAATTCATCTCACAGAATTACAGCTTTCCCCTGAAGAAGCCTTTCGCTAACTTTGTTCTTGTGGAATTTGCAAAGTGATATTTGGAAACCCATATAGGGCTATGGTGAAAAAGAAATTGTCCTAAGATAAAAACTGAAAAGGAGCTTTCTGAGAAACTTCTTTGTCTGTTAATTCGTCTCACACAGTTACAGCTTTCCCGTCAAGAATCCGTTCACTGAAACTATTCTTGTGGAATTTGCAAAGTGATATTGGAAGCCGATAGAGGGTTATGTCGAAAAGGGAAATATCCTGAGATGAAAACCGAAAAGAAGCTTTCTGAGAAACTGCTTTGTGTTCTGTTAAATCATCTTACAGAGTTACAGTTTTCCCCTCAAGAAGCCTTTGGCTAAGACTGTTCTTGTGGGATTGGCAAAGTGATATTTGGAAGCCCACAGAGGGCTATGGTGAAAAAGGAAATCTCTTCCGTTAAAAACCGGAAAGAAGCTTTCTGAGAAACTGCTTTGTGTTCTGTTAATTCATCTCACACAGTTACAGCTTTCCCCTCATGAAGTTTTTCGCTAAGACTTTTGTTGTGGGATTTGCAAAGTGATATTTGGAAATCCATAGAGGGCTATGGTGAAAAAGGAAATATCTTCCGTTAAAAACTGCAAAGAAATGTTCTGAGAGACTGCTTTGTTTTCCGTTAATTGATCACACACTGTTACAGCTTTCCCCTCAAGAAGCCTTTCGCAAAGACTGTTCTTGTAGAATTAACAAAGTGATATTTTAAAGCAAGTAGAGGGCTATAGTGAAAAAGGAACTGTCTTCTGTTAAAAAACTGGAAAGAAGCTTTCTGAGAAACTGATTTGTGTTCTGTTAATTCATCTCACAGAGTTATAGCTTGCACACCAAGAAGCCTTTCGTTAAGACTGTTCTTGTGGAATTTGCAAAGTGATATTTGGAAACCCGTAGAGGGTTATGGTGAAAAACGAAATATCCTAAGATAGAAACTGAAAAGAAGCTTTCTGAGAAACTGCTTTGCGTTCTGTTAGTTGATCTCAAAGAGTTACAGCTTTCCCCTCAAGAAGCCTTCCGCTAAGGCTGTTCTTGTGGAATTTGCAAAGTGATATTTGGAAGCCTATAGAGGGCTACGGTGAGAAAGGAAATACGTTTTGTTTAAAACTGGAAAGAAGATTTCTGAGAAACTGATTTGTGTTCTCTTAATTCATTTCACAGGGTTAGAGCTTACCCGTCAAGAAGTCATTCACTAAGACTGTTCCTGTGGAATTTGCAAGGTGATATTTCGAAGCCACTATAGGGCTATTTTGAAAAACGAAATATCTTCAGTTAAAAACTGGAAAGACTCTTTCTGAGAAACTGCTTGATGCTCTGATAATTCATCTCACAGAGTTTCAGCTTTCCCCTCAAGAAGCCGTTCTCTAAGACTGATCCTGTGTAATTTTCAAGTGATATATGGAAGCCCATAGAGGGCTATGGTGAAAAAGGAAATAACCTAGGATAAAAACTGAAAAGAAGCTTTCTGAGAAACCTCTTTGTGTTCTGTTAATTCAACTCACATTGTTAAATCTTTCTCCTCAAGAAGCGTTTCGCTAAGACTGTTCTTGTGGTATTTGCAAAGTGATATTTAGAAGCCCATAGAGGGCTATGGTGAAACTGGAAATATCATAACATAAAAATCGAAAAGAAGCTTTCTGAGAAACTGCTTTGTGAACTGTTAATTCATCTCCAGAGTTACAGTTTTCCCCTCAAGAAACCTTTCATGAAGACTGTTCTTGTGAAATTTGCAAAGAGATATTTGGAAGTCCATAGAGGGCTATGGTGAAAAAGGAAACATCTTCAGATAAAAACTGGAAAGAAGATTTCTGAGAAACTGCTTTGTGTTCTGTTAATTCATCTCACAGAGTTACAGCGTTCTCCTCGAAAAGCCTTTCACTAACGTTGTTCTTGTGGAATTTGGTAAGTGATATTTGGAAGCCCGTAGAGGACTATGGTCCAAAAGGAAATATCTTCAGTTAACTACTTGAAAGAAGCTTTCTGAGTAACTGCTTTGTGTTCTATTAATTCATCTCACAGAGTTACAGCTTTCTCCTCAAGAAGCCTTTCGCTAAGACTATTCTTGTGGAATATGAAAAGTGATATTTAGAAGCCCATAGAGGGCTATGGTGAAAAAGGAATTATCCTAATATAAAACCTGAAATAATTTTCTGAGAAACTGCTTTGTGTTCTGTTAATTCAACTCAGAGAGTTACAGCTTTCCCCTCAAGAAGTCTTTCGCTCAGACTATTCTTGTGGAATTTGCAAAGTGATATTTGGAAGCCCATAGTGGGCTATGGTGAAAAAGGAAATATCGTAAGATAAATACTGAAAAGAAGCTTTCTTATAAACTGATTTGTGTTCCTTTAATTCATATCACAGAGTTACATCTTTCCCCTCAAGAAGCCTTTCGCTAAGGCTGTTCTTGTGGAATTTGCCAAGTGATATTTGGAAGGCCTTAGAGGGCTATAGTGAAAAAGGAAATGTCTTCGGTTAAAAAGTGGAAAGAAGCTTTCCGAGAAACTGCTTTGTGTTCTGTTAATTCATGTCACAGAGTTACAGCTTTCCCCGCAAGAAGTCTTTCGCTAAGTCTGTTCTTGTGGAATTTGTAAAGTGATATTTGGAAGCCCCTAGAGGGCAATGGTGAAAAAGGAAATATCTTCAGCTAAAAACTGGAAGGGAGCTTTCTGAGCAAATGCTTTGTGTTCTGTTAATTCATCTCACAGAGTTACTGCTTTCCCCTCAAGAAGCCATTCACTAAGACTGGTCTTTTGGAATATGCAAAGAGATATTTGGTAGCTCAAAGTGGGCTATGGTGAGAAAGGAATTATCTTCAGTTAAAAACTGAAAAGAAACTTTCTGAGAATCTGCTTTGTGTTCTGTTAATTCATCTCAAAGAGTTACAGCTTTCCCCTCAAGAAGCCTTTCGAGAAGACTGCTCTTGTGGAATTTGCAAAGTGATATTTAGAAGCCAAAAGAGGGCTATGGTGAAAAAGGAAATAGCCTAAGAGAAAAACTGAAAACAAACTTTTTGAGAAGCTGCTTTGTGTTCTGTTAATTCATCTCACAGTGTTCCAGCTTTCCCCTCAAGAAGCCTTTCGCTAAGACTGTTCTTGTGGAATTTGCAAAGAGATATTTGGAAGCCCTTAGAGGGCTATGGTAAAAAAGGATATACCTTCAGTTAAAAACTGGAAAGAAGCTTTCTGAGAAACTGCTTTGTGTTCTGTTAATTCATCTCACAGAGTTACAGTTCTCCCCTCAAGAAGACTTTCGCTAAGAGTGTTTTTGTGGAATTTGTAAAGTGATATTTGGAAACCCTAAAGGGCTATGGTGAAAAAGGAAATATCTTCCGTTAAAAACTGGAAAGAAGATTTCTGAGAAACTGCTTTGTGTTCTGGTAATTCATTTCACCGAGTTATAGCTTTCCCCTCAAAAAGCCTTTCGCGAAGGCTGTTGCTGTGGAATTTGCAAAGTGATATTTGGAATCCCATAGAGGGCTATTTGTGAAAATGGAAATATCCTAAGATAAAAACCGAAAAGAATCTTTCTGAGAAACTGCTTTCTGTTCTGGTAGTTCATCTCACAGAGTTACAGCTTTCTGCTAAAGGAGCCGTTCACTAAGACTGTTCTCTTGGAATTTGCCAAGTGACATTTGGAAGCCCTTAAAGGGCTATGGTGAAAAAGTAAATATCCTAAGATAAAAACTGAAAAGAAACTTTCTGACAAACTGCTTTGTTTTCCGTTAATTCAACTCACAGAGTTACAGCTTTACCCTCAAGAAGCCTTTCGCTAAGGCTGCTGTTGTGGTATTTGCAAAGTGATATTTGGAAGCCCACAGAGGGCTACGGTGAAAAAGGAAATATCTTCAGTTAAAAACTGAAAAGAGGCTTTCTGAGAATCTGCTGTGTGTTCTGTTAATTCATCTCAAAGAATTAGAGCTTTCCCCTGAAGACACCTTCTGCTAAGACTGTTCTTGTGGTATTTGCAAAGTGATAATTGGAAACCCATAGATGGCTATGGTGAAAAAGGAAATATCCTAAGATAAAAACCCAGAAGAACCTTTCTGAGAAACTGCTTTGTGTTCTTTTAGTTAATCTCACAGTGTTACCGCTTTCCCCTCAAGAAGCCATTCAATAAGACTGTTCTTGTGAAATTTTCTAAGAGATATTTGGAAGCCCATAGTGTGCTATGGTGAAAAAGGAAATATCTTCCCTTAGAAACTAGAAAGAAGCACTCTGAGAAACTGCCACGTGTTCTGTTAATATATCTCACCGAGTTACAGCTTTCTCCACAAGAAGCCTTTCGCTAAGACTGTTCCCGTGGGATTTGCATAGTGATATTTGGAAGCCCATAGAGGGCTGTGGTGAAAAAGGAAATATCCTAAGATAAAAACTGGAAAGAAGATTTCTGAGAAACTGTTTCGTGTTCTGTTAATTCATCTCAGCTATTTACAGCTTTCCCCTCAAGAAGCCGTTCACTAAGACTGTTCTTGTGGAATTTACAAAGTGATATTTGGAAGCCCAGAGAGGGCTACGGTGAAAAAGGAAATAACTTCCGTTAAAAACTGGAAAGAAGATTTCTGAGAAACTGCTTTGTGTTCTGTTAATTCATCTCACAGAGTTACAGCATTCCCCTCCAGAAGTCTTTGGATAAGACTGTTCTTGTGGAATTTGCAAAGTGATATTCGAAGCCTTTAGAGGGCTATGGTGAAAAAGGAAATAGCCTAAGATAAAAACTGAAAAGAAGATTTCTGAGAAACTGCTTCGTGTCTGTAAATTCATCTCACAGAGTTACAGCTTTCCCCTCAAGAAGCCTTTCGCTAAGACGGTTCTTGTGGAATTTACAAAGTGATATTTGGAAGCCCAGAGAGGGCTATGGCGAAAAAGGAAATATCCGCCGGGCGCGGTGGCTCAAGCCTGTAATCCCAGCACTTTGGGAGGGTGAGACGGGCGGATAACGAGGTCAGGAGATCGAGACCATCCTGGCTAATACGGTGAAACACCGTCTCTACTAAAAAAACAAAAAACTAGCCGGGCGAGGTAGTGGACGCCTGTAGTCCCAGCTACTCGGGAGGCTGAGTCAGGAGAGTGGTGTAAACCCGGGAGGAGGAGCTTGCAGTGAGCTGAGATCCGGCCACTGCACTCCAGCCCGGGGGACAGAGCCAGACTCCGTCTCAAAAAAAAAAATAAATAAATAAATAAAATAAAATAAATAAATAAAATAAAAAGGAAATATCTTCCGTTATAAACTGGAAAGAAGCTTTCTGAGAATCTGCTTTGTGTTCTGTTAATTCATCTCACAGATTTGCAGATTTCCCCTCTAGAAGCCTTTCGCTAAGACTGTTCTTGTGGGATGTGCAAAGTGAAATTTGGAAGCCCATAGAGGGCTATGGTGAAAAAGGAAATATCTTCAGTTAAAAACTTGAAAGAAGTTTTCTGAGAAACTGCTTTGTGTTCTGCTAATTTGTCTCACAGTGTTACAGCTTTCGCTTCAAGGAGTCTTTTGCTAACACTGTTCTTGTGGCATTTCCAAAGTGATATTTGGAAGCCCATAGAGGGCTATGGTGAAAAAAGAAATATCTTCCGTTAAAACCTGGAAAGAATCTTTCTGAGAAACTGCTTTGTGTTCTGTTAATTCATCTCAGAGAGTTACAGCTTTCCCCTCCAGAAACCTTTCATTAAGACTGTTGTTTTGGAATTTGCAAAGTGATATTTCAAAACCCATTCAGGGCTATGGTGAAAAAGGAAATATCCTAAGATAAAAAATGAAAAGAAGCTTTCATAGAAACTGCTTTGTGTTCTGTTAATTCATCTCACAGAGTTACAGCTTTCCTTTCCAGAAGCCTTTCGCTAAGACTGTTCCTGTGGAATTTGCAAAGTGATATTTGGAAGCTCATAGAGGGCTATGATGAAAAAGGAAATATCTTCAGTTAAAAACTGAAAAGAAATTTTCTGAGAAACTGCCGTGTGTTCTGTTAATAATACATCTGACCGAGTTAAAGCTTTCCCCATAAGAAGCCTTCGCTAAGAATGTTCTTGTGGAATATTCAAAGTCATATTTGGAAGTCCAATGAGGGCTATGGTGAAAAAGGAAATATCTTCCGATATAAACTGGAAAGAAGCTTTCTGAGAAACTGCTTTGTTTTCTGTTAATTCATCTCACAGAGTTACAGCTTTCCCTTCCAGAAGCCTTTCGCTAAGACTGTTCCTGTGGAATTTGCAAAGTGATATTTGGAAGCCCTTAGAGGTCTATGGTGAAAAAGGAAATATCTTCAATTCAAAACTGGAAAGAAGCTTTCTGAGAGACTCCTTTGTATTCTGTTAATTCATTTCACAGAGTTACAGCTTTCGCCTCAAGAAGTCTTTCGCTAAGACTCTTCTTGTGGAATTTGCAAAGTGATATTTGGAAGCCCATAGAGGGCTATGGTGAAAAAGGAAATATCTTCCGTTAAAATCTGGAAAGAAGATTTCTGAGAAACTGCTTTGTGTTCTGTAAATTCATCTCACAAAGTTACAGCTTTCCCCTCCAGAAGCCTTTCGCTAAGACTGTTCTTGTGGAATTTTCAAAGTGATATTTGGAAGCCCATAGAATGCTATGGTGAAAAAGGAAATATATTCCGTTAAAAACTGGATAGAAGATTTCTGAGAAACTGCTTTGTGTTATACTAATTCATCTAAGAGAGTTACAGCTTTCCCTCAAGAAGCCTTTCGCTAAGTCTGTTCTTGTGGAGTTTGCAAAGTGATATTTGGAAGACCCTAGAGGGCTATGGTGAAAAAGGAAATATCTTCCGTTAAAAACCGAAAAGAAGATTTCTGAGAAACTGCATTGTGTTCTGTTGGTTCATCTCACAGAGCCTCAGCTTTCCACTCAAGAGGCAGTTCACTAAGACTGTTCTTGTGAAATTTGCATATTGATATTTAGAAACCCATAGAGGATTGTGGTGAAAAAGGAAATATCTTCCGTAAAAAACTGGAAAAACTTTCGGAGAAACTGCCGTGTGTTCTGTTAATACATCTCACCGAGTTACAGCTTTCCCTCCAGAAGCCTTTTGCTAAGACTGTTCTTCTGGAATTTGCAAAGTGATATTTGGAAGCCCATAGAAGGCTACGGTGAAAAAGGAAGTATCCTAAGATAAAAACCGAAAAGAAGTTTTCTTAGAAACTGCTTTGTGTTCTGTTAATTCATCTCACAGAGTTTCAGCTTTTCCGTCAAGAGGCCTTTCGCTAAGACTGTTCTTGTGGCATTTGCAAAGTGATATTTGTAAGCCCTTAGAGGGCTATGGTGAAAAAGGAAATATCCTAAGATAAAAACTGAAAAAGAAGCTTTCTGAGAAACTGCTTTGTGTTCTGTTAGTTCATTTCACAGGGTTTCAGCTTTTCCCTGAAGAAGTGGGGCACTAAGACTGTTCTTGTGAAATTTCAAAAGTGATATTTGGAAGCTCATAGAGGGCTACGGTGAAAAAGGAAATATACTAAGTTAAAAACTGGAAAGAAGCTCTCTGAGATACTGCCGTGTGTTCTGTTAATACATCTCACCGAGTTACAGCTTTTCCCACAAGAAGACTTTCGCTGAGTCTGTTCTTGTGGGATTTGCAAAGTGATATTTGGAAGCCCATAGAGGGTTATGGTGAAAAAGGAAATATCTTCAGATAAAAACTGGAAAGAAGCTTTCTGAGAAACTGCTTTGTGTTCTGTTAATTCATCTCACAGAGTTACAGCTTTCCTTCAAGAAGCCTTTCGCTAAGACTCTTCTTGTGGAATTTGCAAAGTGATATTTGGAAGCTCATAGAAGGCTACGGTGAAAAAAGAAATATCTTCCGTTAAATACTGGAAAGAAGCTTTCTGAGAAACTGCTTTGTGTTCTGTTAATTCATCTCACAGAGTTACAGCTTTCACCTCCAGAAGCCATTCACTAAACTGTTGTTGTAGAATTTGCAAATTTAAATTTGGAAGCCCATAAAAAGCTATCTTGAAAAAGGAAATATTCTAAGATAAAAACTGAAAAGAAGCTTTCTGAGAAACTGCTTTGTGTTCTGTTAATTCATCTCCCAGAGTTACAGCTTTTCCCTCTAGAAGCGAATCGCTAAGACTGTTCTTGTGGAATTTGCAAGGTGATATTTGGAAGCCCACAGAGGGCTATGGTGAAAAAGAAATTATCCTCAGTTGAAAACTGGAAAAAAGCATTCTGAGACACTTCTTTGTGTTCTGTTAATTCATCTCACAGAGTTACACCTTTCCCATGAAAAGACTTTCGCTAAGACTGTTCTTGTGTAATTTGCAAGGTGATATTTGGAAGCCCCTAGAAGGCTATGGTGAAAAAGGAAATATCTTCCGTTAAAAACTGGAAAGAAGATTTCTGAGAAACTGCTTTTTGTTCTGTTAATTCATCTCACAGAGTTACAGCTTTCCCTCAAGAAGCCTTTCGCTAAGACTGTTCTTGTGGAATTTGCAAAGTGATATTTGGAAGCCCATAGAGGGCTATGGTGAAAAAGGAAATATCTTCAGTGTAAAACTGGAAAGAAGGTTTCTGAGAAACTGATGTGTGTTCTGTTAATTCATCTCACAGAGTTACAGATTTTCCCACAAGAAACTTTTCTCAAAGACTGTTCTTGTGGAATTTGTCAAGGGATATTTGGAAGCCCATGGAAGTCTAGGGTGAAAAAGGAAATATCATCCGTTAAAAACTGGAAAGAAGACTTCTGAGAAACTGCTTTGTGTTCTGTTAATTCATCTCACAGAGATACAGCTTTCCCCTCAAGAAGTCTTTCCCTAAGACTGTTCTTGTGGAATTTTCGAAGTGATATTTGGAAGCCTATAGGGGGCTATGTTGAAAAAGGAAATATCTCCCGTTAAAATCTGGAAAGAAGATTTCTGAGAAACTGCTTTGTGTTCTGTTAATTCATCTCACAGACTTACAGTTTTTACCTCAAGATGCCTTTCGCCCAGACTGTTCTGGTGCAAATTGCTACGTGATATTTGGAACCTCATAGAGAGCTATGTTGAACAATTAAAATCTTCCGTTAAAAACTGGAAAGAAGTTTTCTGGGAAACTGCTTTGTGTTCTGTTAATTCATCTCACAGAGTTACAGCTTAATCCTCAAGAAGCCGTTCACTAAGACTGTTCTTGTGGAATTTGCAAAGTGATATTTGAAAGCCCATAGAGGGCTATGGTGAAAAGGAAATATCCTAAGATAAAAAATGAAAAGAAGCTTTCTGAGAAACTACCTTGTGTTCTGTTAATTCATCTCAAACAGTTACAGCTTTCCCCTCAAGAAGCCTTCGCTAAGACTGTTCTTGTGGAATTTCCAAAGTGATATTTGGAAGCCCATAGAAGGCTATGATGAAAAAAGAAATATCTTCAGTTAAAAACTTGAAAGAAGCTTTCTAAGAAACTGCTTTGTGTTCTGCTAATTCATCTCTAAGAGTTACAGTTTCTCCTCAAGAAGCCTTCCGTTAAGACTGTTCTTGTGGAATATGCAAAGTAATATTTGGAAGCCCATAGAGGGCTATGGTGAAAATGGAAATATCCTAAGATAAAAACCGAAAAGAACCTATCTGAGAAAGCACTCTGTGTTCTGTTAGTTCATCTCAAGGAGTTACAACCTTCCCCTAAACAAGCCGTTCCCTAAGACTGTTCTTGTGAAATTTGCAAAGTGATATTTGGAAGGAATAGAGGGCTATGGTGAAAAAGGAAATATCTTCAGTTAAAAACTGGAAAGAGGCTTTCTGAGAAATTGCGTTGTGTTCTGTAAGTTCATCTCACAGGGTTACAGGTTCTCCTCAGTAAGACTTTCGCTAAGACTGTCCTTGTGGAATCTGCAAAGTCATACTTAGAAGCCCATAGAGCGCTAAGGTGAAAAAGGAAATATCTTCCGTTGAAAACAGGAAAGAAAATTTCTGAGCAACTGCTTTGTGTTCTGTGTATTCATCTGACAGAGTTACAGCTTTCCTCTCTAGAATCCTTTCTCTAATACTGTTACTGTTTAATTTGCTAAGTGATATTTGGAAGCCAGTAGAGGGCTATGGTGAAAAAGAAAATATCGTCAGTTTAAAACTGGAAATAAACTCTCTGAGAAACTTCTTTGTGTTCTCTTAATTCATCTCACAGAGTTACAGCTTTCCCCTCAAGAAGCCTTTCGCTAAGACTGTTCTTGTGGAATTTACAAAGTGAAATTTAGAAGCCCTTAGAGGGCTATGGTGAAAAAGGAAATATCTTCCGTTAAAAATTGGATAGAAACTTCCTGAGATATTGCTTTGTGTTCTCTTAATTCATCTCACAAAGTTACAGCTTTCCCCTCAAGAAGCCGTTCACTAGGACTATTCTTGTGAAATTTTCAAACTGATATTTGGAAACCCATAGAGAGATATGGTGAAAAAGGAAATATCTTCCGTTAAAAACTGGAAAGAAGCTTTCTGAGAAACTGCCGTGAGTTCTGTTCATACATCTCACCGAGTTACAGCTTTCCTCTCAAGAAGCCTTTCTCTAAGGCTCTTCATGTGTAATTTGCAAAGTGATATTTGGAAGCCCACAGAGGGCTTTGGTGAAAAAGGAAATTACTTCAGTTAAAAACTGGAAAGAAGCTTTCTGAGAATCTGCTTTGTGTTCTGTTAATTCATCTAACAGAGTTACAGCTTTCCCCTCCAGAAGACTTTCGCTAAGACTGTTCTTGTGGAATTTGCAAGGTGATATTTGGAAGCCCATAGAGGTCTATGGTGAAAAAGGAAATATCTTCCGTTAAAAACTGGAAAGAAGCTTTCTGAGAAACTGCTTTGTGTTCTGTTAATTCATGTCACAGAGTTACAGCTTTCCCCTCAAGAAGCCTTTCGCTAAGGCTGTTCTTGTGGAATTTGCAAAGTGATATTTGGAAGCCCATAGAGGGCTGAGGTGAAAAAGGAAATATCTTCCGTAAAAAACTGGAAAGAAGCTTTCTGAGAAACTGCTTTGTGTTCTGTTAATTCATCTCACAGAGTTACAGCTTTCCCTTCAAGAAGCCTTTCGCTAAGGCTGTTCTTGTGGAATTTGCAAAGTGATATTTGGAAGCCCATAGAGGTTTATTTTGAAAAAGGAAATATCTTCAGTTAAAAACTGGAAAGAAGCCGTCTGAGAAACTACTTTGTGTTCTCTTAATTCATCTCAGAGAGTTATATCTTTCCTCTGAAGAGGCCTATCGCTAAGGCTGTTTTTGTGGTATTTGCAAAGTGATATTTGGAAGCCCTTAGAGGGCTATGGTGAAAAAGGAAATGTCTTCCGTAAAAAACTGGAAAGAAGCTTTCTGAGAAACTGCTTTGTGTTCTGTGATTTCTTCTCACAGAGTTACAGCTTTCCCCTCAAGAATTCTTTTGCTGACACTGTTCTTAAGGAATTTGCAAAGTGATATTTTGAAGCCCATAGAGGGCTATTGTGAAAAAGGAAATATCCTAAGATTAAAACTGAAAAGTAGCATTCTGAGTAACTGCTTTGTGTTTTGATAACTCATCTCACAGAGTTACAGCTTTCCCTTCAAGAAGCCTTTCGCTAAGGCTGTTCTTGTGGAATTGGCAAAGTGATATTTGTATGCAAATAGAGGGCTATGCTGAAAAATGAAATATCTTCCGTAAAAAACTGGAAAGAAGCTTTCTGAGAAACTACTTTGTTTTCTGTGAATCCTTCACACAGAGTTACAGCTTTCCTCTCAAGAATCCTTTTGCTATGACTGTTCTTGAGGAATGTGCAAAGTGATATTTGGAAGCCCATAGAGGGCTATGGTGAAAAAGGATATATCCTAGATAAAAACTGAAAGGAAGCATTCTGAGAAACTGCTTTGTGTTCTGCTAATTCATCTCACAGAGTTACAGCTTTCCCTTCAGAAGTCTTTTGCTAAGGCTGTTCTTGTGGAATTGGCAAAGTGATATTTGGAGGCCCAAAGAGGGCTATGGTGCAATAGGGAATATCTTCCGCTAAGAACTGGAAAGAAGCTTTCGTAGAAACTGCTTTGTATTCTGTTAATTCATCTCACACAGTTACAGCATTTCCCTCAAGAAGCCCTTCCCTAAGACTGTTCTTGTGGAATTTGCAAAGTGATATTTGGAAGCCCATAGAGGGCTATGGTGAAAAAGGAAATATCCCCCGTAAAAAAATGGAAAGAAGCTTTCAGAGAAACTGCTTTGTGTTCTGTTAATTCATCTCACAGAGTTACTGCTTTCCTCTCAAGAAGCCTTTCGCAAAGACTGTTCTTGCGGGATATTCAAAGTGATATTTGGAAGCCCCTAGAGAGCTATGGTGAAAAAGGAAATATATTCCGTTAAAAACTAGAATCAAGCTATCTGAGAAACTGCTTTGTGCTCTGTTAATTCATCTCACAGAGTCACTCTGTTCCCCTCAAGAACACTTTCGCTAAGACTATTCTTGAATAATTTACAAGGTGATATTTGGAAGCCCATACAGGGCTATGGTGAAAAAGGAAATATCTTCCGTTAAAAACTGGAAGGAAGATTTGTGAGAAAATGCTTTCTGTTTTGTTAATTCATCTCACAGCGTTAGAGCTTTCCCCTCAAGAAGCCTTTTGGTAAGACTTTTCTTGTGGAATTTGCAAAGTGATATTTGGAAGCCCGAAAGGGCTATGGTGAAAAAGGAAATATCCTCAGTTAAAAACTGGAGAGAAGCCTTCTGAGAAACTGCTTTGTGTTCAGTTAGTTCCTCTCACAGAGTTACAGCTTTCCCCTCAAGAAGCCGTTCACTAAGACTGTTCTTGTGGAATTGCAAAGTGATATTTGGAGGCACATAGACGGCAATGGTGAAAATGGAAACATCCTAAAATAAAAACTCAAAAGAAGCTTTCTGAGAAACGGCTTTGTGTTGTGTTAATTCAAGTCACAGAGTTACTCTTTTACCTCAGGGAGCCTTTCGCTAAGGCTGTTGTTATGGAATTTACAAAGTGATATTTTGAAGCCCAAAGAGGGCTATGTTGAAAAAGGAAATACATTCAGTTAAAAACTGAAAAGAAGCTTTCTGGGAAACTGCTTTGTGTTCTATTAATTCATCTGAAAGAGTTACAGCTTTTGCCTCAAGAAGCCTTCTGTTAAGACTGTTTTTGTGGAATTTCCAAAGTGATATTTGGATGCCCATAGTAGGCTATGGTGAAAATGGAAATATGCTAAGATAAAAACCGAAAAGAAGCTGTATGAAAAGCTGCTTTGCGTTTTGTTAGTTCACTCACAGAGTTACAGCTTTCCCCTCAGGAAGCCATTCACTAAGACTGTTTTGTGAAATTGGCAAAGTGATATTTGGAAGCCCATAGAGGGCTAAAGTGAAAAAGGAAATATATTCCGTTAAAAACTGGAAAGAAGCTTTCTGAGAAAATGCGGTGTGTTCTGTTAGTACATATCACCGAGTTACAGCTCTCCGCTCAAGAAGCCTTTCGCTAAGACTGTTCTTGTGGGATTTCCAAAGTGATATTTGGAAGCCCATAGAGGGCTATAGTGAAAAAGGAAATATCTTCAGTTAAATACTGGAAAGAAGCTTTCTGAGAGACTGCTTTGTGTTCTGTTAATTCACCTCACAGAGTTACAGCTTCCCCTTCAAGAAGCCTTTCGCTAAGATTGTTCTTGTGGAATGTGCGAAGTGATATTTGGAAGCCCATAGAGGACTATGGTGAAAAAGGAAATATCTTCCGTTAAAAACTGGAAAGAAGATTTGTGAGAAACTGCTTTTTGTTCTGTTAATTCATCTCACAGAGTTACAGATTTCACCCCCAGAAGCCTTTCGCTAAGACTGTTCTTGTGGAATTTGCAAAGTGATATTTGGAAGCCCATGGAGGGCTATGGTGAAAAGGGAAATAACTTCCATTAAAAACTGGAAAGAAGCTTTCTGAGAAACTGCTGTGTGTTCTGTTAGTACATCTCACCGAGTAACAGCTTTCCCCTCAAGAAGCCTTTCTATAAAACTGTTCTTGTGGAATTTGCAAAATGATACTTGGAAGCCAATAGAGGGCTATTTTGAAAATGGAAATATCCTAAGATAAAAACCGAAAAGAAACTGTCTGAGAAACTGCTTTATGTTTTGTTAGTTCATCTCACAGTGTTACAGCTTTCCCCTCAAGAAGCCCTTCACTAAGACTGTTGTTGTGAAATTTGCACTCTGATATTTGGAATCCCATAGAGGGCTATGGTGAAAAAGGAAATATCTTTCGTTAAAAACTGGAAAGAAGATTTCTGAGAAACTGCTTTGTGTTCTGTTAATTCATCTCACAGAGTTACAGTTTTCCCCTCCAGAAGTTTTTCGCTAGCACTACTCTTGTGGAATTTTCAAAGTGATATTTTGAAGCCCATAGTGGGCTATGGTGAAAAAGGAAATATCTTCCGTTAAAAACTGGAAAGAACCTTTCTGAGAAACTCCTTTGTGTTCTGTTAATTAATCTCACACAGTTACAACTTTCCTATCATGAAGCTGATCACTAAGACTGTTCTTTTGGAATATGCAAAGTGACATTTGGAAGCCCATAGAGGGCTATGGTGAAAAAGGAAATATCCTAAGATAAAAACTGAAAAGAAGCTTTCTGAGAAACTGCTTTGTGTTCTGTTAATTCGTCTCTAGAGTTACAGCTTTGCCCTCAAGAAGCCGTTCACTAAGACTGTTCTTGTGGAATTTTCAAAGTGATATTTGGAATCCCATAGGGGGCTAAGCTGAAAAAGGAAATATCATCCGTTAAAAACTGGAAAGAAGATTTCTGAGAAACTGCTTTGTGTTCTGTTAATGCATCTCACAGAGTTACAGCTCTCCCATCCAATAACCTTTCATTAACACTGTTCTTGTGGAATTTGCAAAGTGATATTTGGAAGCAAAGAGAGAGCTATGGTGAAAAAGGAAATATCCTAAGATAAAAACTGAAAAAAAGCTTTCTGAGAAACTGCTTTGTGTTCTGTTAATTCATCTCACAGAGTTACAGCTTTCCCCTCCAGAAGCCGTTCACTAGGACTGTTCTTGTGGGATTTGCAAAGTGATATTTGGAAGGTCAGAGAGGGCTATGGTGAAAAAGGAAATATCTTAAGTTAAAAACCGAAAGGAAGCTTTCTGAGAACCTGCTTTGTATTTTGTTAGTTCACCTCACAGAATTACAGCTTTGCTCTCCAGAAGCCTTTCGCTAGGTCTGTTCTTCTGGAATTTGCAAAGTGATCTTAGAAGCCGGTAGAGGGCTATAGTGAAAAAGGAAATATCTTCCATTAAAAACTGGAAACAAGCTTTCTGAGAGACTGTTTTGTGTTCTGTTAAATCCTCTCACAGACTACGACTTTCAGCTCAAGAAGCCTTTCGTTAAGACTGTTCTTGTGGAAATTGCAAAGTGATATTTGGAAGCTCCTAGAGGGCTATGGTGAAAAAGGAAGTATCCTAAGATAAATACTGAAAAGAAGCTTTCTGAGAAACTGCATTGTGTTTTCTTAATTAATCTCTCGGAGTTATAGATTTCCCCTCCAGAAGCCATTCGCTAATACTGTTCTTGTGGAATTTGCAATGTGATATTTGGAAGCGCGCTGAGGGCTATGGTGAAAAAGGAAATATCTTCCGTTAAAAACTGGAAATAAGCTGTCTGAGAAACCGCCATGTGTTCTCTTAATGCACCTCACCGAGTTACAGCTTTCCCCTCAAGTAGACTTTCGCTAGGACTGTTCTTGTGGGATTTGCAAAGTGATATTTGGAAGTTCATAGAGGGCTATGGTGAAAAAGGAAATTTCTTCCGTTACAAACTGGAAAGAAGATTTCAAAGAAACTGCTATTTGTTCTGTTAATTCAATTCACAGAGTTAGATCTTCACCTCCAGAAGCCTTTCGCCAAGACTGTTCTTGTGGAATTCGCAAAGGAATATTTGGAAGCCCGTAGAAGGCTATTTTGAAAAAGGAATTATCCTAAGATAGAAACTGAAAATAAGCTTTCTGAGAAACTGCTTTGTGTTCTGACAATTCAACTCACAGAGTTACAGCCTTCCCCTCAAGAAGCCTTTTGCTAAGGCTGTTTTTGTGAAATTTTCAAAGTGATATTTGGAACCCCATAGAGGGCTATGGTGAAAAAGGAAATATCTTCCATTAAATACGGGAAAGAAGCTTTCTGAGAATCTGCCGTGTGTTATGTTAATACATCTCACCGAGTTAAAGCTTTACCCTCAAGAAGCCTTTCACTAAGACTGTTCCTGTAGGATTTGCAAAGTGATATTTCGAAGCCCATAGAGGGATACGGTGAAAATGGGAATATCTTCAGTTAAAAACTGGAAAGAAGCTTCTGAGATACTGCTTTGTGTTCTTTTAATTCATTTCACAGAGTTACAGCTTTCCCCTCAAGAAGCCTTTAACTAAGACTGTTCTTGTGGAATTTGCAAAGTGATCTTTGGAAGCCTATAGAGGGCTATGGTGAAAAAGGAAATATTCTAAGATAAAAACTGAAAAGAAGCTTTCTCAGAAACTGTTTTGGGTTCTGTTAATTCATCTCACAGAGTTACAGTTCTCCCCTCAAGAAGACTTTCGCTAAGAGTGTTTTTGTGGAATTTGTAAAGTGATATTTTTAAACCCTAGAGTACTATGGTGAAAAAGGAAATATCTTCCGTTAAAAACTGGAAAGAAGATTGCTGAGAAACTGCTTTGTGTTCTGTTAATTCCTCTCACAGAGTTATAGCTTTCCCCTCAAAAAGCCTTTCGCTAAGGCCGTAGTTGTGCAATTTGAAAAGTGATATTTGTAATCCCATAGAGGGCTATGGTGAAAATGGAAATATCCTAAGATAAGAACCGAAAAGAACCTTTCTGAGAAACTGCTTTCTGTTTTGGTAGTTCATCTAACAGAGTTACAGCTTTCTGCTCAAGGAGTCGTTCAGTAAGACTGTTCTTGTGGAATTTGCCAAGTGACATTTGGAAGCCCTTAGAGGGCTATGGTGAAAAAGTAAATATCCTAAGATAAAAACTGAAAAGAAACTTTCTGAGAAACTGCTTTGTTTTCTGTTAATTCAACTCACATAGTTATAGCTTTACCCTCAAGAAGCCTTTCGCTTAAGCTGCTGTTGTGGTATTTGCAAAGTGATATTTGGAAGCCCATGGAGGGCTACGGTGAAAAAGGAAATATCTTCAGGTAAAAACTGAAAAGAAGCTTTCTGAGAAACTGCTGAGTGTTCTGTTAATTCATCTCAAAGAATTAGAGCTTTCCCCTGAAGACACCTTCCGCTAAGACACTTCTTGTGGAATTTGCAAACTGATAATTGGAAGCCCATAGATGGCTATGGTGAAAAAGAAAATATCCTAAGGTAAAAACCGAGAAGAAGCTTTCTGAGAAACTGCTTTGTGTTCTTTTAGTTAATCTCACAGTGTTACCGCTTTCCCCTCAAAAAGCCATTCAGTAAGACTGTTCTTGTGAAATTTTCAAAGTGATATTTGGAAGCCCATAGTGGGCTATGGTGAAACAGGAAATATCTTCCCTTAAAAACTAGAAAGAAGCACTCTGAGAAACTGCCGCGTGTTCTGTTAATATATCACACCGAGTTACAGCTTTCTCCACAAAAGACTTTCGCTAAGACTGTTCCTGTGGGATTTGCATAGTGATATTTGGAAGCCCATAGAGGGCTATGGTGAAAAGGGAAATATACTAAGGTAAAAACTGGAAAGAAGATTTCTGAGAAACGGCTTTGTGTTCTGTTAATTCATCTCACCGATTTACAGGGTTCCCCTCAAGAAGCCGTTCACTAAGACTGTTCTTTTGTAATTTGCAAAGTGATATTTGGAAGCCCAGAGAGGGCTACGGTGAAAAAGGAAATATCTTCCGTTAAAAACTGGAAAGAAGATTTCTGAGAAACTGCCCTGTGTTCTGTTAATTCATCTCACAGAGTTACAGCTTTCCCCTCAAGAAACCGTTCACTAAGACTGTTCTTGTGAAATTTGCAAAGTGATATTGGAAGCCCGTAGAGGGCTATGGTGAAAAAGGAAATACCTTCAGTTTAAAACTAGAAAGAATATTTCTGAGAAACTACTTTGTGTTCTCTTAATTCAACTCACAGAGTTACAGCTTTCCCTTAAGTAAGCCTTTCGCTAAGACTGTTCTTGTGGAATTTGCAAAGTGATAATTGGAGCCCGTAGAAAGCTATGGTGAAAAAGGAAATATCCTAATATAAAAACTGAACAGAAGCTTTCTGAGAAACTGCTTTGTGTACTGTTAATTCATCTCACAGAGTTACAGCTTGTCCCTGCAGAAGCCTTTCACTAAGACTGTTCTTGTGGAATTTGCAAAGAGAAATTTCGAAGCCTATAGAGGGCTATGGTGAAAAAGGGAATATCTTCTGTTAAAAACCGAAAAGAAGCTTTCTGAGAAACTGCTTTGTGTTCTGTTAGTTCATCTCACAGAGTTTGAGCTTTCCCCTCAAGAAGCCGTTCACTAAGACTCTTCTTGTGCAATTTGCAAATTCATATTTGGTAACCCATAGAGGGCTATGGTGAAAAAGGAAATATCTCCCGTTAACAAGGGGAAAGAAGCTTCTTGAGAAACTGGCGTGTTTTATGTTAATACATCTCACCGAATTAGAGCTTTCCCCTCCAAAAGCCTCTTGCTAAGAGTGTTCTTGTGGAATTTGCAAGGTGATATTTGGAAGACCATAGAGGGCTATGGTGAAAAAGGAAATAGCCTAAGATAGAAACTGAAAAGAAGCTTTCTGAAAAACTGCTTTGTGTTCTGTTGAATCATCTCAAAGAGATAGAGCTTTCCCCTTAAGAAGCCTTTTGCTAAGACTGTTCTTGTGGAATTTGCAAAGTGATATTCGGAAGCCCATAGAGTGCTATAGTGAAAATGGAAATATCCTAAGATATAAAACGAAAAGAAGCTTTCTGAGAAACTGCCTTGTCTTCTGTTAGTTCATCTCATAGAGTTACAGCTTTACCCTCAAGAAGCCGTTCACTAAGACTGCTCTTGTGAAATTTGCAAAGTGATATTTGGAAGCACATAGAGGGCTATGGTGAAAAATGAAATACCTTCCATTGAAAACTATAAAGAAGCTTTCTGAGAAGCTGCTTTGTGTTCTGTTAATTCATCTCAGAATGTTACAGCTTTACCCTCAAGAAGTCTGTCGCTAAGACTGTTCTTGTGGAACTTCCAAAGTGATATTTGGAAGCCCTTAGAGGGCTATGCTGAAAAAGGAATATCTTCCGTTAAAAACCGGAAAGAAGATTTCTGAGAAACTGCTCTGTGTTCTGTTAATTCAACTCACAGAGTTACAGCTTTCCCCTCAAGAAGCCTTTCGCTAAGGCTGTTTTTTTGGAAATTGCAAAGTGATATTTGGAAGCACCTAGAGGGCAAAGGTGAAAATTGAAATATCCTAACATAAAGAAAGAAAAGAAGCTTTCTGAGAAACCAGTTTTCATTTTGTTAGTTCTTCTCACAGATTTACAGCTTTCCACTCAAGAAGCCGTTCACTAAGACTGTTCTTGTGAAATTTGCAAAGTGATATTTGGAAGCCCGTAGAGGGCTATGGTGAAAAAGGAAATATCTTCCGTTAAAAACTGGAAAGAAGATTTCCGAGAAACTGCATTGTGTTCTGTTAACATATCTCACAGTGATACAGCTTTCCTCTACAGACGACTTTCGATAACACTGTTCTTGTGGAATTTGCAAAGTGATATTTGGAAGCCCATAGAGGGGTAAGATGAAAATGGAAATATCCTAAGATAAAAAACGAAGAGAAGCTTTCTGAGAAACTGCTTTGTGTTCTGTTAATTCATCTCACAGAGTTACAGCTTTCCCCTCTAGAAGCCATTCACTAAGACTGTTCTTGTGGAATTTGAAAAATGAAATTTGAAATCCCATAGAGGGCTATGGTGAAAAAGGAAATATCTTCAATTAAACACCGTAAAGGAGCTTTCTGAGAATCTACTCTGTGTTCTGTTAGTTCATCTCACAGAGTTATAGCTTTCCCCTGCGGAAGCCTTTTGCTAAGACTGTTCTTGTGGAATTTGCAAAGTGATATTTGTAATCCTGTAGGGGACTATGGTGATAAAAAAATTATCTTCTGTTAAAAACTGGAAAGAAGCTTTCTGAGAAAATGTCGTGTGTTCTGTTAATAAACCTCACCGATTTACACCTTTCCCCTAAAGAAGCCTTTCGCTAAGACTGTTCTTGTGGGATTTCAAAGTGATATTTGGAAGCTTATAGAGGGCTGCGGTGAAAAAGGAAATTACTTCAGTTAAAAACTGAAAAGAAGCTTTCTGAGAACCTGCTTTGTGTTCTGTTAATTCATCTAACAGAGTTACAGCTTTCCCCTCCAGAAGACTTTCGCTAAGACTGTTCTTGTGGAATTTGCAAGGTGATATTTGGAAGCCCATAGAGGGCTATGGTGAAAAAGGAAATATCTTCCGTTAAAAACTGGAAAGAAGCCTTCTGAGAAACTGCTTTGTGTTCTGTTAATTAATCTCACAGAGTTACATCTTTAACCTGAAGAAGCCTTTCGCTAAGGCTGTTGTTGTCGAATTTGCAAAGTGATATTTGTAAGCCCATAGAGGGCTATGGTGTAAAAGGAAATATCTTCCGTTAAAAACTGAAAAGAAGCTTTCTGAGAAACTGCTTTGTGTTCTGTTAATTCATCTCAAAGAGTTGCAGCTTTTTCCTCATGAAGCCTTTCGCTAAGACTGTTCTTGTGGAATTTTCAAAGTGATATTTGGATGCCCATAAAGGGCTATGGTGAAAATGGAAATATCCTAAGATAAAATCGAAAGGAATCTTTCTGCGAAACTGCTTTGTGTTCTGTTAGTTCATCTCACAGAGTTTCAGCTTTGCCCTCAACGTGCCCCACTAAGACTATACTTGTGAAATTTGCAAATTGATATTTGGAAAACCATAAAAGGCTACGGTGAAAAGGGAAATATCTTCCATTAAAAACGGGAAAGAAACTTTCAGAGGAACTGCCGTGTGTTCTGTTAATACATCCACCGAGGTACAGCTTTCCCATCAAGAAGCCGTTCGCTAAGGGTGTTCTAGTGGAACTTGCAAAGAGATATTTGGAAGCCCATAGAGGGCTATGGTGAAAAAGGAAATATCTTCCGTTAAAAATTGGAAAGAAGCTTTCTGAGAAACTGCCATGTGTTCTGTTAATACACCTCAACGATTACAGCTTTCCCCTCAAGAAGCCTTTCGCTATGACTGTTCTTGTTGGATTTGCAATGTGATGTTTGGAAGCCCATAGAGGACTATGGTGAAAAAGGAAATATCTTCAGTTAAAAACTGGAAAGAAGCTGTATGAGAAACTGCCTTGTGTTCTGTTAATTTACCTTACGGAGTTACAGCTTTCCCCTCCAGAAGCCTTTCCCTAAGACTGTTCTTGTGGAATTTGCAAAGTGATATTTGGTAAAAGGCGAAAGATTTATACGATCTTAAGAGAAACAAGAGTATTGGAAAGTGCTACTTGGAAGCCCTTAGAGGGCTGTGGTGAAAAAGAAATATCTTCGGTTAAAAACTGGAAAGAAACTTTCTGAGAAACTGCCGTGTGATGGTGTAATACATCTCACCGAGTTGCAGCTTTACCCTCAAGAAGCCTTTCACTAAGACTGTTCTTGTGGAATTTGCAATCTGATATTTGGAAGCCCATAGAGGCCTATGGTGAAAAAGGAAATATCCTATGATAAAAATTGAAAGGAAGCTTTTTGAGAAACGGCCTTGGGTTCTCTTAATTCATCTCACAGAGTTAGAGCTTTCCCCTGAAGAAGTCGTTCACTAAGAATGCTCTTGTGAAATTTAAAAGTGATATTTGTAATCCCATAGGAGGCTATGGTGAAAAAGGCAATGTCTTCCGTTAAAAACTGGAAAGAAGCTTTCTGAGAAACTGCCATGTGTTCTGTTAATACACCTCACCGAGTTACAAATTTCCCCTCAAGAAGCCTTTCGCTAAGACTGCTCTTGTGGGATTTTCAAAGTGATATTTGAAAGCCCATAGAGGGCTACAGTGAAAAAGGAAATATCTTCAGTTAAACTGTGGATTGAAGCATTCTGAGAATCTGCTTTCTGTTCTGTTAATTCATCTCACGGAGTTACAGCTTTCCCCTCAAGAAGCCTTTCGCTAAGACTGTTCTTGTGGAATTTGCAAAGTGATATTTGGAAGCCCATAGATGGCTATGGTGAAAATGGAAATATCCTAAGATGAAAACCGAAAAGAAGCTTTCTGAAAAATTCTTTGTGTTCCGTTAGTTCATCTCACAGAGTTACAGCTTTCCCTTCAAGAAGTCGTTCACTAAGACAGTTCTTGTGAAACTTGAAATGTGAACTTTGGAAGCCGATAGAGGTCTATGGTGTAAAAGGAAATATCTTCCGTTAAAATATGGAAAGAAGCTTTCTGAGAAACTGCCGTGTGTTCTGTTAATACATCTCACCAAGATAAAGCTTTCCCCAAAAGAAGTCTTTGGCTAAGACTGTTCTTGTGGGATTTGCAAAGTGATATTTGGAAGTCCATTTACCCTCAAGAAGCCTGTCACTAAGACTTTTCTTTTTGAATTTCCGAAGTGAAATTTGAAAGCCCATAGAGGGCAATGGTGAAAAACACCATATCTTCCATTAAAAACCATAAAGAAGCTTTAAGAGAAACTGTTTTGTGTTCTGTTAGTTCATCTCACACTGTTACAGCTATCCCCTCAAGAAGCCGTTCACTAAGACTATTTTTGTGAAATTTGCAAAGTGATATTTGGAAACCCATATTGGGCTACGGTGAAAAAGGAAATATCTTCAGTAAAAAACTGGAAAGAAGCTCTCTGAGATACTGAAGTGTGTTCTGTTAATACATCTCACTGAGTTACAGCTTTCTCCTCAAGAAGCGTTTCCGTAAGACTGTTCTTGTGGAATTTGCAAAGTGATATTTGGAAGCCCATAGATTGCTATGGTGAAAAAGGAAATATCTTCAGTTAAAAACAGGAAAGGAGCTTTCTGAGAAACTGCCGTGTGTTCCTGTAATTCATCTCACCGAGTTACAGCTTTCTCCTCAAGAGCCTTTCACTGAGACTGTTCTTGTGGGATTTGCAAAGAGATATTTGGAAGACCATAGAGACCAACGGTGAAAAAGGAAATATCTACCGTTAAAAACTGGAAAGAAGCTTTCTGAGAAACTGCTTTGTGTTCTGTTAATACATCTCACAGTGTTACAGCTTTCCCCTCAAGAAGCGTTTCGCTAAGACTGTTCTTGTGGAATTTAGAACGTGATATTTGGAAGCCCAAAGAGGGCTATGGTGAAAAAGGAAATAATTTACGTTAAAAACTGGAAAGAAGCTTTCTGACAAACTGCTTTGTGTTCTGTTAATTCATCTGAGAGGGTTACAGCTTTCCCCTCCAGAAGCCTTTCGCTAAGACCGTTCTTGTGGGATCTGCAAAGTGATATTTGAAAGCCGATTTAGGGCTATGGTGAAAAAGGAAATATATTCAGTTTAAACTGGAAAGAAGCTTTCTGAGAAACTACTTTGTGTTCTGTTAAGTCATCTCACAGAGTTACAGCTTTCCCCTCAAGAAGTCTTTCGCTAAGACTGTTCTTGTGGAATTTGCAAAATGATATTTGGAAGCCCGTAGCTATGGTGAAAAAGGGAATATCTTCCATTAAAAACCGAAAAGAAGCTCTCTGAGAAACTGCTGTGTGTTCTGTTAGTTCATCTCACAGTGTTACAGCTATCCCCTCAAAAAGCCGTTCATTAAGACTATTCTTGTGAAATTTGCAAAGTGATATTTGGAAACCCATATTGGTCTATGGTGAAAATGGAAATATCTTTAGTTAAAAACTGGAAAGAAGCTCTCTGAGATACTGCCGTGTGTTCTGTTAATACATCTCACCTTGTTACAGCTTCCCCCTCCAGAAGCCTTTCGCTAAGTCGGTTCTTGAGGAATTTGCAAAGTGACATTTGGAAGCCCATAGAGGGCTATGGTGAAAAAGGAAGAATACTCCTTAAAAACTGGAAAGGAGATTTCTGAGACACTGCTTTGTGTTCTGTTAATTCATCTCACAGTGTTACAGCTTTCCCCTCAAGAAGCGTTTCGCTAAGACTGTTCTTGTGGGATTTGCAAAGTGATATTTGGAAGCCCATAGAGGGCTGTGATGAAAAAGGAAATATCTTCAGTTAAAAACTGGAAAGAAGATTTCTTGGAAACTGCTTTGTGTTCTGTTAATTCATCTCACAGAGTTACAGCTTTCCCATCAAGAAGCCATTCACTAAGACAGTTCTTGTGGAATATGCAATGTAATATTTGGAAGCCGCTAGAGGGCTATGGAGAAAAAGGAAATATATTCAGTTAAAAACTGGAAAGAAGCTTTCTGAGAAACTGCAGTTTGTTCTGTTAATACATCTCACCGAGTTACAGCTTTCCCCACCAGAAGGCTTTCGTTAAGACTGTTCTTGTCGGATTTGAAAAGTGATATTTGGAAGCCCATGGAGGGCTATGGTGAAAAAGGAAATATCCTAAGATAAAAACTGAAAAGAGGCATTCTGAGAAACTGCTTCGTGTTCCATAAATTCAACTCAGATTTACAGCTTTCCCCTCAAGAAGCCTTTCGCTAAGGCTGTTGTTGTGGAATTTGCAAAGTGATATTTGAAAGCCCATTGAGGGCTATGGTGAAAAAGGAAATATCTTCAGTTTAAACTGGAAAGAAGCTCTGTGAGAAACTGCTTTGTGTTCTGTTAGTTCATCTCACAGAGTTTCAGCTTTCCCATCAAGAAGCCTTTCACTAAGACTGTTCTTGTGGAATTTGCAAAGTGATATTTGGAAGCCCTTAGAGGGCAATGGTGAAAAAGGAAATATCTTCCGTTAAAAACTGGAAAGAAGCTTTCTGAGGAACTGCTTTGTTTTCTTTTAATTTATCTCACAGAGTGACAGCTTTCCCCTCAAGAAGCCTTTCGCTAAGACTGTTCTTGTGGAAATGGTAAAGTGATATTTGGAACCCGCAGAGGGCTGTGGTGAAAAAGGAAATATCTTCTGTTAAAAACGGGAAAGAAACATTCTGAGAAACTACTTTGTGTTCTGTTAATTCATTTCGCAGAGTTACAGATTTCCCCTCAAGGAGCCTTTCGCTAAGACTGTTCTTGTGGAATTGGCAAAGTGATATTTGGAAGCCCATAGAGGGCAATGCGGTAAAAGGATATATCTTCCATTAAAAAATGGAAAAAAACTTTCAGAGAAACTGTTTTGTGTTCTGTTAATTCATCTCACAGAGTTACTGCTTTCCCCTGAAGAAGCCTTTCGCTAAGACTGTTCTTGTGGAATTTGCAAAGTGATATTTGGAAGCCCCTCGAGGGCTATGGTGAAAAAGGAAATATCTTCCGTTAAAAACTGGAAAGAAGCTTTCTGAGAAACAGCTTCGTTTTCTGTTAATTCATCTCACAGAGTTACAGCATTCCCCTCAAGAAGCCTTTCGCTAAGACTGTTCTTGTGGAATTTGCAAAGTGATATTTGGAACCCGCAGAAGGCTGTGGTGAAAAAGGAAATATCTTCCGTTAAAAACCGGAAAGAAGCTTTCTGAGTTACAGCTTTCCCTTCAAGAAGCCTTTCGCTAAGGCTATTCTTGTGGAATTTGCAAGGTGATATTTGGAAGCCCATAGAGAGGTACGGCGAAAAACGAAGTATCTTCAGTTAAAAACTCGAAAGAAGCTCTCTGAGAAACTGCTTTGTGTTGTGTTAATTCATCTCACAGAGTTACAGCTTTCCCCTCAAGAAGACTTTTGCTAAGACGGTTCTTGTGGAATTGAAAAAGTGATATTTGGAAGCCCGTGGAGTGCTATGGTGAAAAAGGAATATCTTCAGTTAAAAACTGGAAAGAAGCTGTCTGAGAAACTGCTTTGTGTTCTGTTAATTTATCTCACAGACTTACAGGTTTCCCCTCAAGAAGCCTTTCGCTATGACTGTTCTTGTGGAATTTGCAAAGTGCTATTTGGAAGCCCTTAGAGGGCTAGGGCGAAAAAGGAAATATCTTCCGTTAAAAACGGCAAAGAATCTTTCTGAGAAACTACTTTGTGCTCTGTTAATTCATTTCGCAGACTTACAGATTTCCCCTCAAGGAGCCTTTCGCTAAGACTGTTCTTGTGGAATTGGCAAAGTGATATTTGGAAGCCCATAGAGGGCAATGCGGTAAAAGGATACATCTTCCAATAAAAAATGGAAAGAAACTTTCAGAGAAACTGTTTTGTGTTCTGTTAATTCATCTCACAGAGTTACTGCTTTCCCCTGAAGAAGCCTTTTGTTAAGACTGTTCTTGTGGAATTGGCAAAGTGATATTTGGAAGCCCATAGAGGGCAATGCTTTAAAAGGATATATCCTCCGTTAAAAACTGGAAAGAAACTTTCAGAGAAACTGTTTTGTGTTCTGTTAATTCATCTCACAGAGTTACTGCTTTCCCCTGAAGAAGCCTTTCGCTAAGACTGTTCTTGTGGAATTTGCAAAGTGATATTTGGAATTCCCTAGAGGACTATGGTGAAAAAGGAAATAACTTCCGTTAAAAACTGGAAAGAATCTTTCTGAGAAACTGCTTTGTGTTCTCTTAATTCATCTCACAGATTTACAGCTATCCCCTCAAGAAGCCTTTTGCTAAGACTGTTCTTGTGGAATTTGCAAATTTATATTTGTAAGCCCATAGAGGGCCACAGTGAAAAAGGAAATATCTTCCGTTAAAAACAGGAAAGAAGCTTTCTGAGAAACTACTTTGCGTTCTGTTAATTCATCTCGCAGAGTTACAGATTTCCCCTCAGCAAGCCTTTCGCTAAGACTGTTCTTCTGGAATTGGCAAAGTGATATTTGGAAGCCCATTGAGGGCTGTGGTGTAAAAGGAAATATCTTCCGTTAAAAACTGGAAAGAAACTTTCTGAGAAACAGTATCGTGTTCTGTTAATTCATCTCACAGAGTTACTGCTTTCCCCTCACGAAGCCTTTCGCTATGACTGTTCTTGTGGAATATGCAAAGTGATATTTGGAAGTCCATAGAGGGCGATGGTGAAAATGGAAATATCTTCCGTTAAAAACTGGAAAGAAGCTTTCTGAGAAACTGCTTTGTGTTCTCTAAATTCATCACACTGATTTACAGCTTTCCCCTCAAGAAACCTTTCGTTAAGACTGTTCTACTGGAAGTTGCAAAGGGATATTTGGAAGCTCTTAGAGGGCTACGGTGAAAAAGGAAATATCCTAAGTTAAAAACTGAAAAGAAAAATTCTGAGGAATTGCTTTGTGTTCTGTTAATTCATGTCACAGAGTTACAGCTTTCCCTTCTATTAGCCTTTCGCTAAGTCTGTTCATGGGGAATTGGCAAAGTGATATTTGGAAGCCCATAGAGGGCTCTGGTGAAAAAGGAAATATCTTCAGTTAAAAACTGGAAAGAAGCTTTCTGAGAAACTGCTTTGTGTCTGTTAATTCATCTCACAGAGTTACATCATTCCCCTCAAGAAGCCTTTTGCTAAGACTGTTTTTGTGGAATTGGCAAAGTGATATTTGGAAGCCCATAGAGGGATATGGTGAAAAAGGATATATCTTCTGTTAAAAACTGGAAAGAAGCTTTCTGAGAAACTGCTTTGTGTTCTGTTAATTCATCTCAAATAGTTACAGCTTTTCCTTCAAGAAGCCTTTCTCTAAGGCTGTTCTTGTGTTATTTGCAAAGTGATATTAGGAAGCCCTAGGAGGGCTATGGTGAGAAAGGAAATATCTTCAGGTAAAAACTGGAGAGAAGCTGTCTGAGAAAGTGCTTTGTGTTGTGTTAATTCGTCACAAAGAAGTACAACTTTCCCCTGAAGAAACCTTTCACTAAGTCTGTTCATGTGGAATTAGGAATGTGATATTTGGAAGCCCATAGAGGCCTATTTTGAAAAAGGAAATATCTTAAGTTAAAAACTGGAAAGAAGCTCTCTGAGAAACTGCTTTGTGTTCTGTTAATTCATCTCACAGAGTTACAGCTTTCCCCTCAAGAAGCCTTTCACTACGACGGCTTTTGTAGAATTTGCAAAGTGACATTTGTAAGCCCATACAGGGCTATGCTGAAAAAGGAAATATCTTCCGTTAAAAACGGGAAAGAAGCTTTCTGAGAAACTGCTTTGTGTTCTGTTAATTCATCTCACAGAGTTACAAATTTCCCCTCAATAAACCTTTCGCTAAGACTTTTCTTGTGGAATTGGCAAAGTGATATTTGGAAGCCCATAGAGGGCTATGGTGAAAAAGGAAATAGCCTCCGTTAAAAATTGGAAAGAAATTTTCTGAGAAAGTGCTTTGTGTTCTGTGAATTCATCTCACAGAGTTACAGCTTTCCTTAAAGAAGCCTTTCGCTAAGGCTGTTCTTGCGGAACTTGCAAAGTGATATGTGGAAGCCCATAGAGGGCTATGGTGAAAAAGGAAATATCTTCAGTTAAAAACTGGAAAGAAGCTGTCTGAGAAAGTTCTTTGTGTTCTGTTAATTCTTCTCACGGAATTTCTGCTTTCCCGTCAGGAAACCTTTTGGTAGGACTGTTCTTCTGGAATTTGCAAGGTGATATTTGGAAGCACATAATGGGCTATGGTGAAAAAGGAAATAACCTAAGATAAAAACTGAAAAGAAGCATTCTGAGAAACTGCTTTGTGCTCTGTTAATTCATCTCACAGAGTTATGGAATTCCTTTCAAGAAGCCTCTCGGTAAGGCTGTTCTTCTGGAATAGATAAAGTGATATTTGGGAGCCCCTAGAGGGCTATGGTGAAAAAGGAAATACTTTCTGTTAAATACTGGAAAGAAGCTTTCTGAGAAACTGCTTTGTTTTCTGTTAATTCATCTCACAGTGTTACAGCTTTCCCCTCAAGAAGCCTTTCGCTAAGACTGTTCTTGTGGAATTTGCAAAGTGATATTTGGGACCCCATAGAGGGCTGTGGTGAAAAAGGAAATATCTTTCGTTAAAAACTGGAAAGAAGCTTTCTGAGAAATTGCTTTGTGTTCTGTTAATTCATCTCACAGAGTTACAGTTTCTCTTCAAGAAGCCTTTCGCTAAGGCAGTTATGTGGAATTTGCAAAGTGATATTTGGTAGCCCATAGAGGGCTACGGTGAAAAAGAAACTATCTTCAGTTAAAAACAGGGAAGAAGCTGTCTGAGTAACTGCTTTGTGTTCTGTTAATTCATCTCACAGAGTTACAGCTTTCCCCTCAAGAAGCCTTTCGCTAAGTCTGTTCTTGTGGAATTTGCAAAGTGATTTTCGGAAGCCCATAGAGGGCTATAGTGAAAAAGGAAATATCTTCCGTTAGAAATGGGAAAGAAGTTTTCTGAGTTACAGCTTTCCCTTCAAGAAGCCTTTCGCTAAGGCTGTTCTTGTGGAATTTGCAAAGAGATATTTGGAAGCCCATAGAGGGCTATGGTGAAAAAGGAAATATCTTCAGTTGAAAACTGGAAGGAAGTTGTCTGAGAAACAGCTTTGTGTTGTTTTAATTCATCTCACAGAGTTATAGCTTTCCCCTCAAGAAGAGTTTTGCTAATACTGTTCTTGTGGAATTGGAAAAGTGATATTTGGAAGCCCATAGAGGGCTATGGTTAAAAAGTAACATTTTCAGTTACAAACTGGAAAGAAGCTGTCTGAGCAACTGCTTTGTGTTCTGTTAATTCATCTCACAGAGTTACAGCTTTCCCCTCAAGAAGACTTTAGCGAAGACTGTTGTTGTGGAATTTGCAAAGTAATATTTGGAAGCCCATAGAGGGCTACGGCGAAAAAGGAAATATTGTCCGTTAAAAACGGGAAAGAAGCTTTCTGAGAAACTACTCTGTGTTCTGTTAGTTCATCTCGCAGAGTTACAAATTTCCCCTCAAGAAGACTTTCGCTAAGACTGTTCTTGTGGAATTGGCAAAGTGATATTTGGAAGCCCATAGAGGGCTATGGTGAAAAAGGAAATATCTTCCGTTAAAAACAGGAAAGAAGCTTTCTGAGAAACTGCTTTCTGTTCTGTTAATTCTTCTCACAGAGATACAACTTTTGCTTCAAGAAGCCTTTTGCTAAGACTGTTTGTGTGGAACTTGCGAAGTGATATTTGGAAGCCCATAGAGGGCTGTGGTGAAAAAGGAAATATCCAAAGATAAAAACTGAAAAGAAGCATTCTGAGAAACTGCTTTGTGCTCTGTTAAATCAGCTCAGACAGTTACAGCTTTCCCTTCCTGATGCTTCTCGCTAAGGCTGTTTTTGTGGATTTGGCAAAGTGATATTTGGAAGCCCGTAGAGGGCTATGGTGAAAATGGCAATATCTTACGTTAAAAACTGTAAGGAAGCGTTACGAGAAACTGCTTCGTGTTCTGTTAATTCATCGCACAGATTTACAGCTTTCTCCTCAAGAAACCTTTCGCTAAGACTGTCCTTGTGGAATTTGCAAAATTATATTTGGAAGCCCATAGAGGGCTATGGCGAAAAAGGAAATATCTTCCGTAAAAACTGGAAAGAAGCTTTCTGATAAACTGCTTTGTGTTCTGTCAATTCATCTCAGAGAGTCACTGCTTTCACCTCAAGAAGCCTTTCGCTAAGGCTCTTTCTGTGGAATTTGTAAAGTGATATTTGGAAGCCCATAGAGGGTTATGGTGAAAAAGGGAACATCTTCTGTTAAAAACAGGAAAGAAGCTTTCTGAGAAACGACTTTGTTTTCTGTTAATTCATCTCACAGAGTTACATCTTTCCCCTCAAGACGTCTTTCGCTAATTCTCTTCTTGTGCCTTTTGCAAAGTGATATTTGGACGTCCGTAGAGGGCTGTGGTGATAAAGGAAATATCTTCAGTTAAAAACTGGAAAGAAGCTTTCTGAGAAACTGCTTTGTGTTCTGTTAATTCATGTCACAGAGTTACATCTTTCCCCTCAAGAAGTCTTTCGCTAATTCTCTTCTTGTGCATTTTGCAAAGTGATATTTGGACGTCCTTAGAGGGCTGTGGTGATAAAGGAAATATCTTCAGTTAAAAACTGGAAAGAAGCTTTCTGAGGAACTGCTTTGTGTTCTGTTAATTCATCTCACAGAGTTACAGCTTTCCCCTCAAGAAGCCTTTCGCTGGGACTGTTCTTGTGGAATTTGCAAAGTGATATTTGGAAGCCCATAGAGGGCTTTGGTGAAAAAGGAAATATCTTCAGTTAAAAACTGGAAAGAAGCTTTCTGAGAAACTGCTTTGTGTTCTGTTAATTCATCTCACAGAGTTACAGCTTTCCCCTCAAGAAGTCTTTTGTTAAGACTGCTCTTGTGGAATTTGGAAAGTGATATTTGGAAGTCCCTAGAGGTCTATGGTGGAAAAGGAAAGATCCTAAAACAAAAACTGGAAAAAAACTTTCTGAGAAACTACTTTCTATTCTGTTAATTAATCTCAAAGACTTACAGCTTTCCCCTCAAGAAGCCCTTGTCTAAGACTGTTCTTGTGGAATTTGCAAAGTGATATTTGGAAGCCCATAGAATGCTATGGTGAAAAAGGAAATATCTTCCGTTAAAAATTCTAAAGAAGCTTTCTAAGAAACTGCTTTGTGTTCTGTAAATTCATCTCACAGAGTTACAGCATTCCCCTCAAGAAGCCTTTCGCTAATACTGTTCTTGTGGAATTTGCAAAGTGATATTTGGAAGGCCATAGAGGTCTATGTTGAAAAAGGAAATATCTTCAGTTAAAAATTGAAAAGAAGCTTTCTGAGAAACTGCTTTCTGTTCTGTAAATTCATCTCCCAGGGTTACAGCTTTCCCCTCAGGAAGCCTTTCGCTATGACCGTTCTTGTGGAATTTGCAATGTGATATTTGGAAGATCATAGAGGGCTATGATGAAAAAGGAAATATCTTCCGTTAAAAACAGGAAAGAGGCTTTCTGACCAACTGCTTTCTGTTCTGATAATTAAACTCACAGAGTTACAGCTTTCCCCTCAAGAAGCCTTTCGCTTAGACTGTTTTTGTGGAAATTGGAAAGTGATACTTAGAATCCCATAGAGGGCTATGGTGAAAAAGGAAATATCCTAAGATAATACTGAAAAGAAGCTTTATGAAAAACTACATTGTGTTCTGTTAATTCATCTCACAGACTTACAGCTTTCCCCTCAAGAAGCCTCTCTCTAACACTGTTCTCTTGGAATTTGCAAAGTGATATTTGGAAGCCCGTAGAGGGCTACGGTTAAAAAGGAAACATCTTCCGTTAAAAACTGGAAAGAAGCTTTCTGAGAAACTGCTTTGTGTTCTGTTAATTCACCTCACACAATTACAGCTTTCCCCTCAAGAAGCCTTTGGCTGAGACTGTTCTTGTGGAATTTGCAAAGTGATACTAGGAGGCCCATAGGGGGTATGGTGAAAAAGGAAATAACTTCCGATAAAAACTGGAAAGAGGCTTACTGAGAAACTACTTTGTGTTCTGTCAACTCATCTCACAGAGTTACCGCTTTCCCCTCGGGTAGCCGTTCGCTAAGACTGTTCTTGTGGAGTTTGCAAAGTGATATTTGGAAGCCCATAGAGGGCTATGGTGAAAAGGAAATATCTTCCGTTATAAACTGGAATGAGGCTTTCTGAGGAACTGCTCTGTGTTCTGTTAATTCGTCTCACACAGTTACAGCTTTCCCCTCAAGAAGCCTTTCCCTAAGGCTCTTCTTGTGGGATTTGCAAAGTGATATTTGGAAGCCCCTAGAGGGCTATAGTGAAAAAGGAAATATCTTCAGTGAAAAACGGGATAGAGACTTTCTGAGAGACTGCTTTGTGTTCTGTTTATTCATCACACTGTGTTAGACCTTTCCCCTCAAGAAGCCTTTGGCAAAGACTGTTCTTGTGGAATTTGCAAAGTGATATTTGGAAGCCCATAATTTGCCATGGTGAAAAAGAAAATATCATCAGTTGAAAACTGGAGAGAAGCTTTCTGAGAGACTGCTTTGTGTTCTGTTAATTCATCTCACAAAGTTACAGCTTTCCCCTCAAGAAGCCTTTCGCTAAGACTGTTCTTGTCTAATTTGCAAAGTGTTATTTGGAAGCCCATAGAGGTCTATGGTGAAAAAGGAAATGTCTTAAGATAAACACTGAAAAGAAGCTTTCTGAGAAACTGCTTTGTGTTCGGTTAATTCATCTCACAGAGTTACACATTTCCCCTCAAGAAGCAGTTCACTGAGACTGTTCTTGTGGAATTTACAAAGTGATATTCGAAGCCCATAGAGGGCTTTGACGAAAACGGAAATATCCTAAGAAGAAAACTGAAAAGAAGCTTTCTGAGAAACTGCATTGTGTTCTCTTAGTTCATCTCAGAGAGTTACAGCTTTCCCCTCAAGAAGCCGTTCCCTAAGACTGTTCTTTTGAAATTTGCAAAGTTATACTTGGAAGCCCATAGAGGGCTATTGTGAAAAAGGAAATATCTTCCGTTAAAAACTGGAAAGAAGCTTCCTGAGAAACAGCCGTACGTTCTGTGAATACATCTCAGCAAATTACTGCTTTCCCCTGAAGAAGCCCTTCGCTGAGACTGTTCTTGTGGAATTTGCAAAGTGATATTTGGAAGCCTATAGAGAGCAATGGTGAAAAAGGAAATATCTTCCGTTAAAAACTGGAAAGAAGCTTTCTGAGAAACTGCCTTGTGTTCTGTTAATTCACCTCAGAGAGTTACAGCTTTCACCTCAAGAAGACTCTCATTAAGACTGTTCTTGTGGAACTTGCAAAGTGATATTTGAAAGCCCATAGAAGGGTCTGTTGAAAAAGGAAATATCCTAAGATAAAAACTGAAAAGAAGCTTTCTAAGATACTGCTTTGTGTACTGTTAATTCATTTCACAGAGTTACAGCTTTCCCCTCAAGAAGCCTTTTGTTAAGCCTGTTCTTGTGGAATTTCCAAAGTGATATTTTGAAGCATATAGAGGGCTATGGTGAAAAAGGAAATATCTTCAGTTAAAAACTTGAAAGAAGCTTTCTGAGAAACTGCGTTGTGTTTTCCTAATTCATCTCACAGAGTTACAGGTTTCTCTTCAAGAAGCCTTCCGATAAGACAGTTCTGGAGGAATTATCAAAGTGATATTTGGATGCCCTTAAAGGGCTATGGTGGAAAAGGAAATATCTTCCGTTAAATACTGGAAAGAAGCTTTCTGAGAAACCGCGTTGGATTCTGTTAGTTCATCTCACAGAGTTACAGCTTTCCCTTCAAGAAGCCTTTCGCTAAGACTGTTTTTGTGGAAATTGGAAAGTGATACTTAGTATCCCATAGAGGGCTATAGTGAAAAAGGAAATATCCTAAGACAAAAACTGAAAAGAAACTTTCTGAAAAACTATTTTGTGCTCTGTTAATTCATCTCACAGAGTTACAGCTTTCCCCTCAAGAAGCCTTTAGCTAAGACTGTTCTTGTGGAATTTGCAAAGTGAAATTGGGAAGCCCTTAGAGAGCTATGGTGAAAAAGGAAATATCTTCCGTTAAAAACCGAAAAGAAGCTCTCTGAGAAACTGCTTTCTCTTCTGTTAGTTCATCTCACAGAGTTTCAGCTTTCCACTCAAGAAGCCGTTCACTAACACTATTCTTGTGAAATTTGCAAAGTGATAAATCAAAACCCAGAGAGGGCTACGGTGAAAAAGGAAATATCTTCGGGTAAAAACTGGAAAGAAGCATTCCGAGAAACTGCTCTGTGTCCTGTTAATTCATCTCACAGAGTTACAGCCTTCCCCTCAAGAAGCCTTTAGCTAAGACTGTTCTTGTGGAATTTGCAAAGTGATATTGGGAAGCCCATAGATGTCTATGGTGAAAAAGGAAATATCCTAAGATGAAAACTGGAAAGAAGCTTTCTAAGAAACTGCATTGTGTTCTATTATTTCATTTCACAGAGTTACAGGTTTCCCCTCAAGAAGCCTTTTTTTAAGCCTGTTCTTGTGAAATTTGCAATTTGATCTTTGGAAGCATATAGAGGGCTAATGTGAAAAAGGAAATATCTTCCGTTAAAAACTGGAAAGAAGCTTTCTGAGATACTGCTTTGAGTTCTGATAATTCACCTCACAGAGTTACAGCTTTCCCCTCAAGAAGCCTTTTGCTAAGGCTGTTCTTGTGGAATTTGCAAAGTGATATTTGGAAGCCCATAGAGGGCTACGGTTAAAAAGGAAACATCTATCGTTAAAAACTGGAAAGATGCTTTCTGAGAAGCTGCTTTGTGTTCTGTTAATTCATCTCACAGAGTTACAGCTTTCCACTCAAGAAGCCTTTCGCTAAGACTGTTCTTGTGGAATTTGCAAAGTAATATTTGGAAGCCCATAGAGGGCTATGGTGAAAAAGGAAATATCTTCAGTTAAAAACTGGAAAGAAACTTTCTGAGAAACAGATTTGTGCTCTGTTAATTCATCTCACAGAGTTAGAGCTTTCCCCTCAAGAAGCCATTCGCTAAGACAATTCTTGTGGAATTTGCAAAGTGGTATTTCGAAGCCCACGGAGGGTATGGTGAAAAAGGAAATATCTTCCATTAAAAACTGGAAAGAAGCTTTCTGAGAAACTGCTTTGTGTTCTGTTAATTCATCTCACAGAATTAAAAGTTTCCCATCAGGAAGCCTTTCGCTTAGACTGTTCATGTGGAATTTGGCAAGTGATATTTATAAGCCCAAAGAGGGCGACGGTGAAAAAGGAAATATCTTCCGTTAAAAACTGGAAAGAAGCATTCTGAGAAACTGCTTTGTGTTCTGTTAATTCATCTCACAGAGTTACAGCTTTCCACTCAAGAAGCCTTTCGCTAAGACTGTTCTTGTGGAATTAGCAAAGGGATATTTGGAAGACCGTAGAGGGCTATGGTGAAGAAGGAAATATCTTCCGTTAAAAACTGGATAGAGGCTTTCTGAGAAACTGCTTTCTGTTCTGTTATTTCATCTCACAGAGTTACAGCTTTCCTCTCAAGTAGCCTTTCGCTAAGACAGTTTTTGTGGAATTTGCAAAGTGATATTTGGAAGCCCTTAGAAGGCTATGGAGAAAAAGGAAATATCTTCCGTTAAAAACTGGAAAGAGGCATTGTGAGAAACTCCTTTGTGTTCTCTTAATTCAACTCACAGAGTTACACCTTTCCCCTCAAGAAGCCTTTCCTTAAGACAGTTTTCGTGGAAATTGGAAACGGATACTTAGAAGCCCATAGAGTCCTATGGTGAAAAAAGAATATCCTAAGACAAAAACTGAAAAGAATCTTTCTTAGATACTACTTTGTGCTCTGTTAATTCATGTCACAGAGTTAGAGCTTTCCCCTACAGAAGCCTTTCACTAAGACTGTTCTTGTGGAATTTGCAAAGTGATATTTGGAAGACCATAGAGGGCAACGGTGAAAAAGGAAATATCCTAAGAAAAAAACTGAAAAGAAGCTTTCTGAAAAACTACATTGTGTTCTGTTAATTCATTTCACAGAGTTACAGCTTTCCCCTCAAGAAGCCTTTCACTAAGACTGTTCTTGTGGAAATTGCAAAGTGGTATTTGGAAGCCCATAGGGAGCTATGGTGAAAAAGGATATAACTTCCGATAAAAACTGGAAAGAGGCTTTCTGAGAAGCTGCTTTGTGTTCTGTTAATTCATCTCACAGACTTACAGCTTTCCACTCCAGAAGCCTTTCGCTAAGACTGTTCTTGTGGAATTTGCAAAGTGATATTTGGAAGTCCATAGAGGTCTATGGTGCAAAAGGAAATATCCTAAGATAAAAACTGAAAAGTAGCTTTCTGAGAAGCTGCTTTGTGTTCTGTTAATTCATTTCCCAGAGTTACAGCTTTCCCCTCAAGAGCCTTTTGTTAAGCCTGTTCTTGTGGAATTTCCAAAGTGATGTTTTGAAGCATATGGAGGGCTATGGTGAAAAAGGAAACATCTTCCGTTAAAAACTGGAAAGAAGCTTTCTGAGAAACTATTTTGTGTTCTGTTAATTCATCCCACAGAGTTACAGCTTTCTCCTCAAGAACCCTTTCGTTAAGCCTGTTCTTGTGGAATTTGCAAAGTGATATTTGGAAGCCCATAGAGGTCTAGGGTGAAAAAAGAAATATCTTCCGTCAAACACTGGAAAGAAGCTATCTGAGAAACTGTTAGTGTTCTGTTAATTCATCTCACAGAGTTACAGCTTTCCCCTCAGGACGCCTTTCGCTAAGACGGTTCTTACGGATTTGCAAAGTGATATTTGAAAGCCCATAGTGGTCTCTGGTGAAAAAGGAAATATCATGAGATAAAAACTGAAAAGAAACTTTCTGAGAAAATGCTTTGTGTTCTTTTAATGCATCTCACTGAGTTACCGCCTTCCCCTCAGGAAGCCTTTCACTAAGACTGTTCATGTGTAATTTGGAAAGTGATATTAAGAAGCACAAAAAGGGCTATGGTGAAAAAGGAAATAACTTCCGATAAAAACTGGAAAGAGTCTTTCTGAGAAACTGCTTTGTGTTCTGTTAATTCATCTCACAGAATTACAGCTTTCCCCTCAAGAAGCCTTTTGCTACGACTGTTCATGTGGAATTTGCCAAGTGATATTTGGAATCCCATAGAGGTCTATGGTGCAAAAGCAAATATCCTAAGATAAAAAATGAAAAGAAGATTTCTGCGAAACTGCTTTGAGTTTTGTTAATTCACTTCAACGAGTTACAGCTTTCCGCTCAAGAAATCATTTGTTAAGCCTGTTATTGTGGAATTTCCAAAGTGATGTTTACAAGCATATAGAGGGCTATGGTGAAAAAGGAAATATCTCCCGTTAAAAACTGGAAAGAAGGTTTCTGAGAAACTGATCTGTGTTCTGTTAATTCATCTCACAGAGTTACAGCTTTCCACACAAGAAGCCTTTCGCTAAGACTGTTCTTGTGGGATTTCCAAAGTAATATTTGGAAGCCCTTAGAGGGCTATGGTGAAAAAGGAAATATCTTCAGTTAAAAACTGGAAAGAAACTTTCTCAGAAACAGATTTGTGCTCTGTTAATTCATCTCACAGAGTTAGAGCTTTCCCCTCAAGAAGCCATTCACTAAGACTATTCTTGTGGAATTTGCAAAGTGGTATTTCGAAGCCCATGGAGGGCTATGGTGAAAAAGGAAATATCTTCCATTAAAAACTGGAAAGAAGCTTTCTGAGAAACTGCTTTGTGTTCTGTTAATTCATCTCACAGAGTTACAGCTTTCCCCTCAAGAAGCCTTTCGCAAATACAGTTTTGTGGAATTTGCAAAGTGACATTTGGAAGCCCATGGAGGGCTATGGTGAAAAAGGAAATATCTTCTGTTAAAAACTCGAAAAAAGCTTTCCGATTACAGCTTTCCTCTCAAGAAGCCTTTCGCTAAGACTGTTCTTGTGGAAATAGCAAAGTGATATTTGAAAGCTCATAGATGTCTACGGTGAAAAATGAATCATCTTCTGTAAATACTGGAAAGAACCTTCCTGAGAAACTGCTTTGTGTTCTGTTACTTCATCTCACAGAGTTACAGCTTTTCCCTCAAGAAGCCTTTCGCTAAGACTGCTCTTGTGGGATTTGGAAAGTGATATTTAGAAGACCATAGAGCGCTTTGGTGAAAAAGGAAATATCTTCCGTTAAAAACTGGAAGGAAGCTTTCTGAGAAACTGCTTTGTGTTCTGTTAATTCATCTCACAGAAATACAGCTTTCCCCTCAAGAAGCCTTTCGCTAAGAATGTTCTTGTGGAATTGGCAACGTGATATTTGGAAGCCCGTAGAGTGCTATGGTGAAAAAGGAAATATCTTCCGTTCAAAACTGGAAAGAAGCTTTATGAGAAACTGCTTTGTGTTCTGTTAATTCGTCTCACAGAGTTACAGCTTTCCCCTCAAGAAGCCTTTTGCTAAGACTATTCTTGTGGAATTTGCATAGTGATATTTGGAAGCCCATAGAGGTCTACGGTGAAAAAGGAAATATCCTAAGATAAACTCTGAAAAGAAGCTTTCTCAGAAACTGCTTTGTGTTCAGTTAATTCATCTCACAGTGTTACAGCTTTCCCCTCATGAACCCTTTCGCTAAGACTGTTCTTCTGGAATTTGCAAAGTGATATTTGGAAGTCCATCGATGGATATGGTGAACAACGAAATATCTTCAGTTAAAAACTGGAAAGAAGCTTTCCGAGAAACTGCATTGTGTTCTGTTAATTCATCTCACAGAGTTACAGCATTCCCCTCAAGAAACCTTTGGCTAAGACGGTTCTTGTGGAATTTGCAAAGTGATATTTGGAAGCCCATAGAGGGCTATGGTGAAAAAGGTAATATCTTCAGTTAAAAACTGGAAAGTAGCTTTCAGAGAAACAGCGTTGTGTTCCGTTAATTCATCTGACAGAGTTACAGGTTTCCCCTCTAGAAGCCTTTCGCTAAGACTGTTCTTGTGGAATTTACAAAGTGATATTTGGAAGCCCTTAGAAATCTATGGTGAAAAAGGAAATATCTTCCGTTAAAAACTGGGAAGAAGATTTCTGAGAAACTGCTTTGTGTTCTGTTAATTCATCTCACAGAGCTTTAGCTTTCCCCTCAAAAAGCCTTTCGCTAAGGCTGTTGTTGTGTAATTTGCAAAGTGATATTTGGAAGCCCATAGAGGGCTATGGTGAAAATGGAAATATCATAAGATAAAAAAAGAAATGTAGCTTTCTGTGAAACTGCTTTGTGTTCTGTTAGTTCATCTCACAGAGTTACAGCTTTCCACTCAAGAAGTTGTTCACTAAGGCTGTTCTTGTGTAATTTGCAAGGAATTATTTGGAAGCCCGTAGAGGGCTACAGTGAAAAAGGAAATATCTTGCGTTAAAACTGGAAAGAAGAATTCTGAGAAACTGCCGTGTTTTGTGTTAATACATCTCAGCGAGTTACAGCTTTCCCCTCAAAAAGACTTTCGCTAAGACTGTTCTTGTGGGATTAGCAAAGTGATATTTGGAAGCCCATAGAGGGCTTTGGTGAAAAAGGAAATATCTTCAGTTAAACACTGAAAAAAAGGTTTCTGAGAAACTGCTTTGTATTCTGTTAATTCAACTCACTGAGTTTGAGCTTTCCTCTAAAGAAGCCTTTCGCTAAGGGTGTTGTTGTGGAAATTGCAAAGTGATATTTGGAAGCCCATAGAGTTCAATGGTGAAAATGGAAATATCCTAAGATAAAAAAAAGAAAAGAAGCTTTCTGAGGAACCGCTTTTTGTTCTGTTAGTTCATCTCACAGAGTTACAGCTTTCCACTCAAGAAGCAGTTCACTAAGACTGTTCTTGTGAAATTTCCAAAGTGCTATTTGGAAGCCCGGAGTCGGCTATAGTGAAAAAGGAATATCTTACGTGAAAAACTGGAAAGAAGATTTCTGAGAAACTGCATTGTGTTCTGTTAATTCATCTCACAGAGTCACAGCTTTCCCCTCAAGAAGCCTTTCGCTAAGACTGTTTTTGTGGAATTTGCAAAGTGATATTTGAAGCCTATAGAGGACTATGGTGAAAAAGGAAATATCCTAAGATAAATTCTGAAAAGAAGCTTTCTGAGAAACTGCTTTGTGTTCTGTTAATTCATCTCACAGAGTTACAACTTTCCCCTCAAGAAGGCTTTCGCTAAGACTGTTCTTGTGGAATTTGCAAAGTGAAATTTGGAAGCCCTTAGAGAGCTATGGTGAAAAAGGAAATATCTTCCGTTAAAAACCGAAAAGAAGCTCTCTGAGAAACTGCTTTGTGTTCTGTTAATTCATCTCACAGAGTTACAGCCTTCCGCTCAAGAAGCCTTTAGCTAAGACTGTTCTTGTGGAATTTGCAAAGGGATATTGGGAAGCCCATAGATGTCTATGGTGAAAATGGAAATATCCTAAGATGAAAACTGGAAAGAAGCTTTCTAAGAAACTGCTTTGTGTTCTATTATTTCATTTCACAGAGTTACAGGTTTCCTCTCAAGAAGCCTTTTTTTAAGCCTGTTCTTGTGAAATTTGCAATTTGATATTTGGAAGTATATAGAGGGCTAATGTGAAAAAGGAAATATCTTCCGTTAAAAACTGGAAAGAAGCTTTCTGAGATACTGCTTTGAGTTCTGTTAATTCACCTCACAGAGTTACAGCTTTCCCCTCAAGAAGCCTTTTGCTAAGGCTGTTCTTGTGGAATTTGCAAAGTGATATTTGGAAGCCCATAGAGGGCTACGGTTAAAAAGGAATCATCTTCCGTTAAAAACTGGAAAGATGCTTTCTGAGAAACTGCTTTGTGTTCTGTTAATTCATCTCACAGAGTTACAGCTTTCCACACAAGAAGCCTTTCGCTAAGACTGTTCTTGTGGAATTTGCAAAGTAATATTTGGAAGCCCATAGAGGGCTATGGTGAAAAAGGAAATATCTTCAGTTAAAAACTGGAAAGAAACTTTCTGAGAAACAGATTTGTGCTCTGTTAATTCATCTCACAGAGTTAGAGCTTTCCCCTCAAGAAGCCATTCGCTATGACTATTCTTGTGGAATTTGCAAAGTGGTATTTCGAAGCCCATGGAGGGCTATGGTGAAAAAGGAAATATCTTCCATTAAAAACTGGAAAGAAGCTTTCTGAGAAACTGCTTTGTGTTCTGTTAATTCATCTCACAGAATTACAGGTTTCCCATCAGGAAGACTTTCGCTAAGACTGTTCTTGTGGAATTTGGAAAGTGATATTTAGTAGCCCATAGAGGGCCATGTTGAAAAAGGAAATACCTTCCGTTAAAAACTGGAAAGAAGATTTCTGAGAAACTGCTTTGTGTTCTGTTAATTCATCTCACAGAGTTACAGCTTTCCATTCAAGAAGCCTTTCGTTAAGACTGTTTTTGAGGAACTTGCAAAGTGATATTTGGAAGCCCATAGTGGGCTACGGTGAAAAAGGAAATATATTCCGTTAAAAACTGGAAAGAAGCTTTTGAGAACCTGCTTTGTGTTCTGTTAATTCATCTCACTGAGTTACTGCTTTCCCCTCAAGAAGTCTTTCGCTAAGACTGTTCTTCTGGAATTTGCAAAGTGATATTTCGAAGCCCAAAGTGGTCTAGAATGAAAAAGGAAATATCTTCAGTTAAAAACTGGAAAGAAGCTGTCTCAGAAACTGCTTTGTGTTCTGTTAATTCATCTCCCAGAGTTACAGCTTTCCCTTCTAGAAGCCTTTCCCTAAGAGAGTTCTTGTGGAATTTGCAAAGTGATATTTGGAAGCCCATAACGGGCTATGGTGAAAAAAGAAATATCTTCTGTTAAAAAGTGGAAAGAAGCTTTCTGAGAAACTCCTTTGTGTTCTGTTAATTCATCTGACAGAATTACAGCTTTCCCCTCAATAATCCTTTCGCTAAGACTGTTCTTGTGGAATTTGCATAGTGATATTTGGGAGTCCATAGAGGGCTATGGTGAAAAAGAAAATATCTTCCGTTAAAAACTGTAAAGAAGCTTTCTGTGAAACTGCTTTGTGTTCTCTTAATTCATCTCACAAAGTTAAAGTTCTCCCTTCAAGAAGCCTTTTGATAAGGCTGTTCTTGTGGAATTTGGAAAGAGATATTTGGAAGCTCATAGAGGGTAAGGTGAAAAAACAAATATCTTCAGTTGAAAACTGGAAAGAAGTTTTCTCAGAAACTGCTTTGTCTTCTCTTAATTCATGTCACAGAATTACAGCTTTCCCTTCAAGAAGCCTTTCGCAAAGGCTCTCTTGTGGTATCTGGAAAGTGATATTTGTAAGCCCATAGAGCGCTTTGCTGAAAAAGGAAGTATCTTATGTGAAAAACTGGAATGAAGCTTTCTGAGAAAATGTTTTGTGCTCTCTTATTTAATCTCAGAGTTACTGCTTTCCCCTCAAGAAGCTTTCGCTAAGACGGTTCTTGTGGAATTTACAAAGTGATATTTGGAAGCCCATAGAGGGATACGGTGAAAAAGGAAATATCTTCCATTAAAAACAGGAAAGAAACTTTCTGAGACACTGCTTTGTGTTCTGTTAATTCATCTCACAGAGTTAAAGCTTTCACCTCAAGAAGCCTTTCGCTAATGCTGTTCTTGTGGAACTTGCAAAGTGATATTTGGAAGCCCATAGAGGGCTATGGTGAAAAAGGAAATATCTTCCCTTAAAAACTGGAAAGAAGCATTCTGAGAAACTGCTTTGTGTTCGGTTAATTCATCTCACAGAGTTACAGCTTTACCCTCAAGAAGCCTTTCGCTAAGGCTGTTCTTGTGGAATTTGCAAAGTGAAATTTGGAAGCCCTTAGAGAGCTATGGTGAAAAAGGAAATATCTTCTGTTAAAAACCGAAAAGAAGCTCTCTGAGAAACTGCTTTCTGTTCTGTTAGTTGATCTCAGAGAGTTTCAGCTTTCCACTCAAGAAGCCGTTCACTAACACTATTCTTGTGGAATTTGGAAAGTGATGTTTGGAAGTCCAGAGTGAGCTATGGTGAAAAAGGAAATATCTTCAGTTAAAAACTGGAAAGAAGCTTTCTGAGAAACTGCTTTGTGTTCTGTTAATTCATCTCACAGAGTTACAGCCTTACCCCTCCAGAAGCCTTTCGCTAAGACTTTACTTGTGGAATATGCAAAGGGATACTTGTAAGCCCATAGAGGGCAACGGTGAAGAAGGAAATATCTTCCGTTAAAAACTGGAAAGAAGCTTTTGAGAACCTGCTTTGTGTTCTGTTAATTCATCTCACTGAGTTACTGCTTTCCCCTCAAGAAGTCTTTCGCTAAGACTGTTCTTCTGGAATTTGCAAAGTGATATTTCGAAGCCCAAAGTGGTCTAGAATGAAAAAGGAAATATCTTCAGTTAAAAACTGGAAAGAAGCTGTCTCAGAAACTGCTTTGTGTTCTGTTAATTCATCTCCCAGAGTTACAGCTTTCCCTTCTAGAAGCCTTTCGCTAAGAGAGTTCTTGTGGAATTTGCAAAGTGATATTTGGAAGCCCATAGTGGGCTACGGTGAAAAAGGAAATATCCTAAGTTAAAAACTGAAAAGAAACATTCTGAGAAACTGCTTTGTGTTCTGTTAATTCATCTCACAGAGTTACAGCTATCCCCTCAAAAGCCTTTTGCTACGACTGTTTTTGTAGAATTTGCAATGTGATATTTGTAAGCCCATAGAGAGCTATGGTGAAAAAGGAAATATCTTCCGTTAAAACGGGAAAGAAGCTTCCTGAGAAACTGCTTTGTATTCTGTTAATTCATCTCACAGAGTTACAGATTTCCCCTGAAGAAACCTTTCGCTAAGACTGTTCTTGTGGAATTTGCAAAGTGATATTTGGAAGCCCATAGAGGGCTATAGTGAAAAAGGAAATATCTTCTGTTAAAAACTGGAAAGAAACCTTCTGAGAATCTGCTTTGTGTTCTGGGAATTCATCTCGCAGAGTTACAGCTTTCCTTAAACAAGCCTTTCACTGAGGTTGTTCTTGCGGAACTTGCAAAGTGATATTTGGAAGCCCTTAGAGGGCTATGGTGAAAAAGGAAATATCTTCAGTTAAAAAGTGGAAAGAAGCTTTCTGAGAAACTGCTTTGTGTTCGGTTAATTCTTCTCAGAGAGTTACAGCTTTCCCCTCAAGAAGCCTTTCGCTAAGATTGTTGTTGTGGAATTTGCAAAGTGATATTTGGAATCCCTTAGAGGGCTACGGTGAAAAAGGAAATATCTTTCGTTAAAAACTGGAAAGAATCTTTCTGAGAAACGGCTTTGTGTTCTGTTAATTCATCTCAAAGAGTTACAGCTTTCACCTCAAAGAGGCTTTCGCTGACTGTTCATGTGTAATTTGCAAAGTGATATTTTGAAGCCCATAGAGGGCTGTGGTGAAAAAGGAAATATCTTCAGCTAAATACTGGAAAGAAGCTGTCTCAGAAACTACTTTGTGTTCTGTTAATTCATCTCACAGAGTTACAGATTTCCCCTGAAGAAACCTTTCGCTAAGACTGTTCTTGTGGAATTTGCAAAGTGATATTTGGAAGCCCATAGAGGGCTATAGTGAAAAAGGAAATATCTTCTGTTAAAAACTGGAAAGAAACCTTCTGAGAATCTGCTTTGTGTTCTGGGAATTCATCTCGCAGAGTTACAGCTTTCCTTAAACAAGCCTTTCGCTGAGGTTGTTCTTGCAGAACTTGCAAAGTGATATTTGGAAGCCCATAGAGGGCTATGGTGAAAAAGGAAATATCTTCAGTTAAAAAGTGGAAAGAAGCTTTCTGAGAAACTGCTTTGTGTTCGGTTAATTCTTCTCAGAGAATTACAGCTTTCCCCTCAAGAAGCCTTTCGCTAAGATTGTTCTTGTGGAATTTGCAAAGTGATATTTGGAATCCCTTAGAGGGTTACGGTGAAAAAGGAAATATCTTTCGTTTAAACCTGGAAAGAATCTTTCTGAGAAACGGCTTTGTGTTCTGTTAATTCATCTCAAAGAGTTACAGCTTTCACCTCAAAAAGGCTTTCGCTAAGACTGTTCATGTGTAATTTGCAAAGTGATATTTTGAAGCCCATAGAGGGCTGTGGTGAAAAAGGAAATATCTTCAGCTAAATACTGGAAAGAAGCTGTCTCAGAAACTACTTTGTGTTCTGTTAATTCATCTCACAGAGTTACAGCTTTCCACTCAAGAAGCCTTTCGCTAAGACTTTTCTTCTGGAATTTGCAAAGTGATATTTGGAACCCATAGAGGGCTATGGTGAAAAAGGAAATATCTTCAGTTAAAAACTGGAAAGAAGCTTTCTGATAAACTGATTTGTGTTCTGTTAATTCATCTCACAGAGTTAGAGCTTTCCCCTCTAGAATCCTTTCGCTAAGACTATTCTTGTGGAATGTGCAAAGTGATATTTCGAAACCCATAGATGTTAAAAACTGGAAAGAAGCTTTGTGAGAAACTGCTTTGTGTTCTGTTCATTCATCTCACACAGTTACAGCTTTCCCCTCAAGAAGCCTTTCCCTAAGACTGTTCCAAAGTGATATTTGGAAGCCCATAGAGGGCTATGGTGAAAAAGGAAATATCTTCAGTTAAAAACTGGAAAGTAGCTCTCAGAGAAACAGCGTTGTGTTCCGTTAATTCATCTCACAGATTTACAGCTTTCCACTCAAGAAGCCTTTGGTTAAGACTGTTCTTGAGGAATTAGCAAAGTGATATTTGGAAGTCCATAGAAGGCTATGGTGAAAAAGGAAATATGTTGAGTTAAAAAGCGGAAAGAAGCATTCTGAGAAACTGCTTTGTGTTCTCTTAATTGATCTCACAGAGTTACAGCTTTCCCCTCAAGAAGCCTTTGGCTAAGACTGTTCATGTGGAATTTGAAATGTGATATGTAGAACCCCTAGAGGGCGATGGTGAAAAAGGGAATATCTTCCGTTAAAAACTGGAAAGAAGCTTTCTGAGAAACTGCTTTGTGTTCTGTTAATTCATCTCACAGAGTTACAGCTTTCACCACAAGAAGTCTTTCGCTAAGACTGTTCATGTGGAATTTGGAAAGTGATATTTAGTAGCCAATAGAGGTCTACGGTGAAAAAGGAAATATGTTCCGTTAAAAAGTGGATAGAAGCTTTCTGAGAGATTGCTTTCTGTTCTGCTAATTCATCTCACAGAATTACAGCTTTCCCCTCATGAAGTCTTTGGCTAAGACTGTTCTTGTGGAATTTGTAAAGTGATATTTGGAAGCCCGTAGAGGGCTATGGTGAAAAAGGACATATCTTCCATTAAAAACTGGATAGAAGCTTTCTGAGAAACTGCTTTGTGTTCTGTTAATTCATCTGACAGATTTACAGCTTTCCCCTCCAACACCCTTTCGCTAGGACTGTTCTTGTGGAATTTGCAAAGTGATATTTGGAAGCCCTAGAGCTCTATGGTGGAAAAGAAATATCCTAAGATAAAAACTGAAAAGAAGGTTTCTGAGAAACTGCTTTGTGTTCTGTTAATTCATATCACAAATTTACAGCTTTCCCCTCCAAGACCCTTTCGCTAGGACTGTTCTTGTGGAATTTGCAAAGTGATATTTGGAAGCCCTAGAGCTCTATAGTGGAAAAGAAGTATCCTAAAATAAAAACTGAAAAGAAGGTTTCTGAGAAACTGCTTTGTGCTCTGTAAATTCATCTCACTGGGTTACAGCTTTCCGCTCAAGAAGTCTTTCGCTAAGACTGTTCTTGTGGAATTTGCAAAGCGATATCTGGAAGTCCTTAGAGGGCTATGGTGAAGAAGGAAATATCTTCCGTTAAAAACTGGAAAGAGGCTTTCTGAGAAACTGCTTTGTGTTCTGTTATTTCATCTTACAGAGTTACAGCTTTCCTCTCAAGAAGTCTTTCGCTAAGACAGTTTTTGTGGAATTTGCAAAGTGATATTGGAAGCCCATAGAGGGCTATGGTGAAAAAGGAAATATCTTCCGTTAAAAACTGGAAAGAGGCATTCTGCGAAACTCCTTTGTGTTCTCTTAATTCAACTCACAGAGTTACACCTTTCTCCTCAAGAAATCTCTCCTTGAGACAGTTTTTGTGGAAATTGGAAAGGGATACTTAGAAGTCCATAGAGGGCTATGGTGAAAAAAGAAATATCCTAAGACTAAAACTGAAAAGAATCTTTCTTACAAACTACTTTGTGCTCTGTTAGTTCATGTCACAGACTTAGAGCTTACCCCTACAGAAGCCTTTCACTAAGACTGTTCTTGTGGAATTTGCAAAGTGATATTTGGAAGCCCATAGAGGGCTATGGTAAAAAAGGAAATATCTTCCGTTAAAAATTGGAAAGAATATTTCTGAGAAACTTGTTTGTGTTCTGTTAATTCATCTCGCACAGTTACAGCTTTCCCCTCAAGAAGCCTTTCGCTAAGACTGTTCTTGTGGAATTTGCAAAGTGATATTTGGAAGCCCTTAAAGGGCTATGGTGTAAAAGGAGATATCTTCCGTTAAAAACTGGAAAGAAGCTTTCTGAGAAACTGCTTTGTGCTCTGTTAATTCATCTCACAGAGTTACAGCATTCCCTTCTAGAAGCCTTTCGCTAAGTCTGTTTTTGTGGAATTTGAACAGTGATATTTGGAAGCCCATAGAGGACTATGGTGAAAAAGGAAATATCTTCCATTAAAAACTGGAAGGAAGCTTTCCGAGAAACTGCTTTGTGTTCTGTTAATTCATTTCACAGAGTTACAGCTTTCCCCTCAATAATCCTTTCGCTAAGACTGTTCGTGTGGAATGTGCAAAGTGATATTTGGAAGCCCATAGAGAGCTATGGTGAAAAAGGAAATATCTTCTGTTAAAAACTGGAAAGAAGCTTTCTGAGAAACTGCTTTGTGTTGCGATAATTCATCTCACAGAGTTACAGCTTTCCCCTCAAGAAGCATTTCGCTTAGACTGTTCTTGTGGAATTCGCAAAGTGATACTTGGAAGCCCATAGAGGGCTATGGTGAAAATGAAATATCTTCACTTAAAAAGTGGAAAGAAGCTTTCTGAGAAACTGCTTTGTGTTCTGTTAATACATCTCACACTGTTACAGCTTTCTTCTCAAGAAACCGTTCAATAAGACTGTTCTTTTGAAATTTGCAAAGTGATATTTGGAAGCCCATAGAGGGCTATGGTGAAAAAGGAAATATCCTAAGATAAAAAATGAAAACAAGCTTTCTGAGAAACTGCTTTGTGTTCTGTTAATTCATCTCAAAGAGTTACAGTGTTCTCCTCAAGAAGCCTTTCGCTAAGAATGTTCTTGTGGAATTTGGAAAGTGATATTTGGAAGCCCATAGAGGTCTACGGTGGAAAAGGAAATATCCTAAGATAAAAACTGAAAAGAAGATTTCTGAGAAACTGCTTTGTGTTCTGGTAATTCATCTCGCAGAGATACAGCTTTCCCCTCAAGAAGCCTTTCGCTAAGACTGTTCTTGTGGAATTTGCAAAGTGATATTTGGAAGCCCAAAGCGGGCTATGGTGACAAAGGAAATATCTTCAGTTAAAACCTGGAAAGAAGGTTTCTGAGAAACTGCTATGTGTTCTGTTAATTCATCTCAGAGATACAGCTATCCCCTCAAGAAGCCTTTCGCTAAGACTCCTCTTGTGGGATTTGCAAAGTGATATTTGGAAGCCCTTAGAGGGCTATGGTAAAAAAGGAAATATCTTCAGTTTAAAACTGGAAAGAAGCTTTCTGAGAAACTTCTTTGTGTTCTGTTCATTCATCTCAAAGAGTTACAGCTTTCCCCTCAAGAAGCCATTCGCTTAGACTCTTCTTGTGGAATTTGCAAAGTGATAATTGGAAGCCATATAGGGCTATGGTGAAAAAGGAAATATCCTAAGATAAGAACTGCAAAGAAGCTTTTGAGAAACTGCTTTGTGTTCTGTTAATGCGTCTCACAGAGTTACAGCTTTCACCTCAAGAAGCCTTTCGATAAGACTGTTCATGTGGAATTTGCAAAGTGATATTTGGAAGCCCATAGAGTGCTATGGTGAAAAACGAAATATCTTCCGTTAAAAACTGGAAGGAAGCTTTCAGAGAAAGTGCTTTGTGTTCTGTTAATTCGTGTCCAGAGTTACAGATTTCTCCTCAAGAAGCCTTTCGATAAGACGGTTCTTGAGGAATTTGCAAAGTGATATTTGGAACTCCTAGAGGGCTATGGTGAAAAAGGAAATATCTCTCCTTAAAAACTGGAAAGAAGCTGTCTGAAAAACTGCTTTGTGTTTTGTTAATTCATCTCACGGAGTTACAGCTTTCTACTCAAGAAACGTTTCGCTAAGACTGTTCTTGTGGAATCTGCAAAGTCATGTTTGGAAGCCCATATAGCTCTAAGGTGAAAAAGGAAATTTCTTCCGTTAAAAACTGGAAAGATGTTTTCTGAGAAACTGCTTTGTGTTCTGTTAATTTATCACAGTGTTACAGCTTTCCTCTCCAGAAGCCTTTTGCTAAGACTGTTCTTGTGGAATTTGCAAAGTGATATTTGGAAGTTCATAGAGTTCTATGGTGAAAAAGGGAATATCTTCCGTTAATAACTGGAAAGAATCTTTCTGAGAAACTGCTTAGTGTTCCATTAATTCATCTCACAGAGTTACAGCTTTCCCCTCAAGAAGCATTTCACTAAGACTGTTCTTGTGGAATTTGCAAAGTGATATTTGAAAGCCCAATGCGGGCTATGGTGAGAAAGGAAATATCTTCAGTTTAAAACTGGAAAGAAGGTTTCTGAGAAACTGCTATGTGTTCTGTTAATTCATCTCAGAGATACTGCTTTCCACTCAAGGAGCCTTTCGCTAAGACTGTTCTTGTGGAATTTACAAAGTGATATTTGAAAGCCCATAGAGGGCAATGGTGAAAAGAAATATCTTCCGTTAAAAACTGCAAAGAAGCTTTCTGAGAAACTGCTTTGTGTTCTGTTAATTCATCTGACAGGCTTACAGCTTTCACTTCAAGAAGCCTTTCGCTAAGACTGATCTTGTGGAATTTTCAAAGTGATATTGGAAGCCTATAGAGGGCTATAGTGAAAAAGGAAATATCTTCCGTTAAAAACTGGAAAGAAGCTTTCTGATAAACTGCTTTGTGTCCTGTTAATTCATCTCACAGAGTTACAGATTCCCCTCAAGAAGACTTTTGCTAAGACTGTTCTTGTGGAATTTGCAAAGTGCTATTTTTAAGCCCTTAGATGTCTAGGGTGAAAAAGGAAATATCCTAAGATAAAAACTGAAAAGAAGCTTTTGAGAAACTGCTTCGTGTTCTGTTAATTCATCTCACAGAGTTACAGCTATCCCCTCAAGAAGCCTTTCGCTAAGACTGTTCTTGTGGAATTTGCAAAGTGATATTTGGAAGTCCTTAGATGGCTATGGTATAAAAGGAAATATCTTCAGTTTAAAACTGGAAAGAAGCTTTCTGAGAAACTTCTTTGTGTTCTGTTCATTCATCTCAAAGAGTTACAGCTTTCCCCTCAAGAAGCCATTCGCTTAGACAGTTCTTGTGGAATTTGCAAAGTGATAATTGGAAGCCATATAGGGCTATGGTGAAAAAGGAAATATCCTAAGATAAGAACTGCAAAGAAGATTTCTGAGAAACTGCTTTGTGTTCTGTTAATGCATCTCACAGAGTTACAGCTTTCCCCTCAAGAAGCCTTTCGATAAAACTGTTCTTGTGGAATTTGCAAAGTGATATTTGGAAGCCAATAGAGTGCTGTGGTAAAAAAGGGAATATCTTCCGTTAAAAACTGGAAGGAAGCTTTCTGAGAAAGTGCTTTGTGTTCTGTTAATTCGTGTCCAGAGATACAGATTGCTTCTCAAGAAGCCTTTCGATAAGACTGTTCCTTTGTAATTTACAAAGTGATATTTGGAAGCCCATAGAGGGCTGTGGTGCAAAAGGAAATATCTTCAGTTAAAAACTGGAAAGAAACTTTCTGAGAAAGTGCGTTGTGTTCTGTTATTTCATCTCACAGAGTTTCAGATTTCCCCTCAAGAAGCCTTTCGCTAAGACTGTTCTTGTGGAATTTTCAAAGTGATATTTGGAAGCCCATAGAGGGCTATGGTGAAAAAGGAAATATCTTCAGTAAAAACTTGAAAGAAGCATTCTGAGAAACTGTGTTCTGTTTTGTTAATTCATCTCACAGAGTTACAGCTTTCCCCTCAAGAAGCATTTCGCTTAGACTGTTCTTGTGGAATTTGCAAAGTGATATTTGGAAGCCCATAGGGGGCTATGCAGAAAAAGGAAATATCTTCAGTTAAAAACAGGAAAGAAGCTTTGAGAGAAACTGCTTTGTGTTCTGTTAATTCATCTCACAGAGTTACAGCTTTCCCCTCAAGAAGCCTTTCGCTTAGAATGTTCTTGTGGAATTTGCAAAGTGATATGTGGAAACCCTAGAAGGCTATGGTGAAAAAGGGAATATCTTCAGGTAAAAACTAGAAAGAAGCTTTCTGAGAAATTGCTTTGTGTTCTGTTAATTCATCTCACAGAGTTACAGCTTTCCACTCAAGAAGCCTTTCGCTAAGTCTTTTCTTCTAGAATTTGCAAAGTGATATTTGGAAAACCATAGAGGGCTATGGTGAAAAAGGAAATATCCTAAGATAAAAACTGAAAAGAAGCTTTCTGAGAAAATGCTTTGTGTTCTGTTAATACATCTCACAGAGTTACTGCTTTCCTCTCAAGAAGCCTTTTGCTAAGACTGTTCTTGTGGAATTTAGAAAGTGATATCTAGAAGCCCATAGAGGACTCTGGTGAAAAAGGAAATATGTTCCGTTAAAAACTGGAAAGAGGCATTCTGCAAAACTCCTTTGTGTTCTCTTATTTCAACTCACAGAGTTACATCTTTCCCCTCAAGAAGTCTTTCCTTAAGACAGTTTTTGTGGAAATTGGAATGGGATACTTAGAAGCCCATAGAGGGCTATGGTGAAAAAAGAAATATCCTAAGACAAAAACTGAAAAGAATCTTTCTTACAAACAACTTTGTGCTCTGTTAATTCATGTCACAGACTTAGAGCTTTCCCCTACAGAAGCCTTTCGCTAAGACTGTTCTTGTGGAATTTGCAACGTGATATTTGGAAGTCCATAGAGTGCTATGGTAAAAAAGGAAATATCTTCCGCTAAAAATTGGAAAGAATATTTCTGAGAAACTGGTTTGTGTTCTGTTAATTCATCTCACAGAGTTACAGCTTTCCCCTCAAGAAGCCTTTCGCTAAGACTGTGCTTGTGGAATTTGCAAAGTGATATTTGGAAGCCCATAGATGTCTATGGTGAAAAAGGAAATATCCTAAGATGAAAACTGGAAAGAAGCTTTCTGAGAAACTGATTTGTGTTCTGTTAATTCATCTCACAGAGTTACAGCTTTCCCCTGAAGAAGCCTTTCCCTAAGACTGTTCTTGTGGAATTTCGAAAGTGATATTTAGAATAGCATAGAGGGCTGTGGTGAAAAAGGAAATGTCCCAAGACAAAAACTGGAGGGAAGCTTTCTGAGAAAATGCTTTGTGTTCTGTTAATTCATCTCACAGATTTAAAGGTTTCCCCTTAAAAAACCTTTCGCTAAGACTGTTCTTGTGGAATATGCAAAGTGATATTTGGAAGCCCATAGAGGGCTATGGTGAAAAAGGAAATATCTTCAGTTAAAAACTGGAAAGAAGCTTTCTGAGAAACTGCTTTGTATTCTGTTAATTCAACCCACAGAGTTACAGCTTTCCTCTCAAGAAGCCTTTCCCCAAGACAGTTCTTGTGGAATTTGGAAAGTGATGTTTAGAAGCCCAAAGAGGGCTGTGGTGAAAAAGGAAATATCTTAAGATAAAAACTGAAGAGAAGCTTTCTGAGAAACTGCTTTGTGTTGTGTTAATTCATCTCACAGAGTTACAGCTTTCCCCTCAATAAGCCTTTCGCCAAGCCTTTTCTTGTGGAATTTGCAAAGTGATATTTGGAAGCCCATCGAGGGTTACCGTGAAAAAGGAAATATCTTCCGTTAAAAACTTGAAAGAAGTTTTCTGAGAAACTGCTTTTTGTTCTGTTAATTCATGTCACAGAGATACAGCTTTCCCCTCAGGAAGCCTTTCACCTAGCCTGTTCTTGTGAAATTTGCAAAGTGATATTTGGAAACCCATAGACGTCAATGTGAAAAAGGAAATATCCTAAGATAAAAACTGAAAAGAAGATTTCTGAGAAAATGCTTTGTGTTCTGTTAATACATCTCACAGAGTTACTGCTTTCCCCTCAAGAAGCCTTTTGCTAAGACTGTTCTTGTGGAATTTAGAAAGTGATATCTAGAAGCCCATAGAGGACTCTGGTGAAAAAGGAAATATGTTCCTTTAAAAACTGGAAAGAGGCATTCTGCGAAACTCCTTTGTGTTCTCTTAATTCAACTCACGGAGTTACACCTTTCCCCTCAAGAAGTCTTTCCTTAAGACAGTTTTTGTGGAAATTGGAAAGGGATACTTAGAAGCCCATAGAGGGCTATGGTGAAAAAAGCAATATCCTAAGACAAAAACTGAAAAGAATCTTTCTTACAAACTACTTTGTGCTCTGTTAATTCATGTCACAGACTTAGAGCTTTCCTCTACAGAAGCCTTTCGCTAAGACTGTTCTTGTGGAATTTGCAAATGATATTTGGAAGCCCATAGGGTGCTATGGTAAAAAAGGAATTATCTTCCGTTAAAAATTGGAAAGAAGCTTTCTGAGAAACTGGTTTGTGTTCTGTTAATTCATCTCAAACAGTTACAGCTATCCCCTCAAGAAGCCTTTCGCTAAGACTGTTCTTGTGGAATTTGCAAAGTGATATTTGGAAGCCCTTAAAGGGCTATGGTGTAAAAGGAGATATCTTCCGTTAAAAACTGGAAAGAAGCTTTCTGAGAAACTGCTTTGTATTCTGTTAGTTCATCTCACAGAGTTACAGCTTTCCACTCAAGAAGCCTTTCGCTAAGACTGTTTTTGTGGAAATTGGAAAGTGATACTCAGTATCCCGTAGAGGGCATAGTGAAAAAGGAAATATCCTAAGACAAAAACTGAAAAGAAGCTTTCTGAAAAACTATTTTGTACTCTGTTAATTCATCTCACAGAGTTACAGCTTTCCCCTCAAGAAGCCTTTAGGTATGACTGTGCTTGTGGAATTTGCAAAGTGATATTTGGAAGCCCATAGATGTCTATGGTGAAAAAGGAAATATCCCAAGATGAAAACTGGAAAGAAGCTTTCTGAGAAACTGCTTTGTGTTCTATTATTTCATTTCACAGAGTTACAGGTTTCCCCTCAAGAAGTCTTTTTTTAAGCCTGTCTTGTGAAATTTGCAAAGTGATATTTGGAAGCATATAGAGGGCTAATGTGAAAAAGGAAATATCTTCCGTTAAAAACTGGAAAGAAGATTTCTGAGATACTGCTTTGTGTTCTATTAATACACCTCACAGAGTTACAGCTTTCCCCTCAAGACGCCTTTTACTAAGGCTGTTCTTGTGGAATTTGCAAAGTGATATTTAGAAGCCCATAGAGGGCTTTGGTAAAAAAGGAAATATCTTCCGTTAAAAACTGGAAAGAAGCTTTCTGAGAAACTACTTTGTTTTCTGTTAGCTCATCTCACAGAGTTACAGCTTTACCTTCAAAAAGGCTTTCGCTAAGACAGTTCTTGTGGATTTTGAAAAGTGATATATGGAAGTCCATAGAGGTCTATGGTGAAAAAGGAAATATCTTCGATTAAAAAGTGGAAAGAAGCTTTCTGAGAAAGTTCTTTGTGTTCTGTTAATTCATCTCACAGAGTTACAGCTTTACCCTCAAGAAGCCTTTCCCTAAGACGGTTCTTGTGGAATTTGCAAAGTGATATTAGGAAGCGCATAGAGGGCTATGGTGAAAAAGGAAATATCTTCGATTAAAAAGTGGAAAGAAGCTTTCTGAGAAAGTTCTTTGTGTTCTGTTAATTCATCTCACAGAGTTACAGGTTTGCCCTCAAAAAGCCTTTCGCTAAGACTGTTCTTGTGGAATTTGCAGAGTGATATTTGGAAGCCCATAGAGGGCTATGGTGAAAAAGGAAAAATCTTCAGTTAAAAAGTGGAAAGAAGCTTTCTGAGAAACTGCATTGTGTTCTGTTAATTCATCTCACAGAGTTACAGCTTTCCCCTCAAGAAGCCTTTCGCTAAGACTCTTCTTGTGGAATTTGCAAAGTGATATTTGGAAGCCCATAGAGCCCCATGGTGAAAAAGGAAACATCCTAAGATAAAAACTGAAAAGTAGCTTTCTGAGAAATTGCTTTGTGTTCTGTTAATTCATCTCACACACCTACAGCTTTCCCCTCAAGAAGCCTTTCTATAAGACTGTTCTTGTGGAGTTTGCAAAGAGACATTTGGGAGCCCATAGAGGGCTATGGTGAAAAAGGAAATATCTTCCGTTAAAAACTGAAAAGAAGGTTTCTGAGAAACCACTTTGTGTTCTGTTAATTCATCTCACAGAGGTACAGCTTTCCCCTGAAGAAACCGTTCACTGAGACTGTTCTTGTGGAATTTGCAAAGTGATATTGGAAGACCATAGAGGGTTATGGCAAAAAAGAAAATATGATAAGATAAAAACCGAAAGGAAGCTTTCTGAAAAAGTGTATTGTGTTCTCTTAATTCATGTAACAGAGTTATAGCTCTCCTTTCAAGAAGCCGTTCACTAAGACTGTTCCTGTGGAATTTGCAAGGTGATATTTGGAAGCCCACAGAGGGATATGGTGAAAAAGGAATTATCTTCCGTTAAAAACTGGAAAGAAGCTTTCTGAGCAACTGCTTTGCGTTCTGTTAATTCATCTCACAGAGTTACAGCTTTCCCCTTAAGAAGACTTTCGCTAAGGCTGTTCTTGTGGAATTTGCGATGTGACATTTGGAGCAAATACAGGGCTATGGTGAAAAAGGAAATATCCTAAGGTAAAAACTGAATGAAGCTTTCTGAGAAACTGATTTGTGTTCTGTTAATTTATCTCACATAGTTACATCTTTCTCCTCAAGAAGCCTTTCGCTAAGACTGTCTTGTGGAATTTGCAAAGTGATATTTCGAAGCCCAGAGAGGGCTATGGTGAAAATGGAAGTATGCTAAGATAAAAACCGAAAAGAAGCTTTCTGAGAAACTGCTTTGTGTTCTGTTAATTCGTCTCACAGATTTACAGCTTTCTTCTCAAGAAGCCTTTCGCTAAGACTGTTCTTGTGGAATTTGAAAAGAGTTATTTGGAAGCCCTTAGAGGGCTATGGTGTAAAAGGAAATATCTTCCGTTAAAAACTGGAAAGAAGCTTTCTGAGAACCTGCTTTGTGTTCTGTTAATTCGTCTCACAGAGTTACAGCTTTCTCCTCAAGAAGCCTTTCGCTAAGACTGTTCTTGTGGAATTTGCAAAGAGATATTTGGAAGCCCTTAGCGGGCTATGGTGGAAAAGGAAATATCCTAAGATAAAAACTGAAAAGAAGCTTTCTGAGGAACTGCTTACTGTTCTGTTAATTCATCTCAGAGATTTACAGCTTTCCGTTCAAGAAGGCTTTCACAAAGACTCTTCTTTTGGAATTGGCAAACTGATATTTGGAAGCCCATAGAGAGCTATGGTGCAAATGGAAATATCCTAAGATAAAAACCGAAAAGAAATTTTCTAAGAAACAGGTTTGTCTTCTGTTAATTCATCTAACAGAGTTACAGCTTTCCCCACAAGAAACCTTTCGCTAAGACTGTTCTTGTGGAATTTGTAAAGTGATATTTGGAAGCCCGTCGAGCGCTAAGGTGAAAATGGAAATATCCTAAGATGAAAACCGAAAAGAAGCTTTCTGGGAAAGTGTTTTGTGTTCTGTTAGTTTATCTCACAGAGTTACAGCTTTACCCTCAAGAAGCCGTTCACTAAGAAAGTTTTTGTGAAATTTGCAAACTGATATTTGGAAGCCCATTGAGGGCTATGGTGAAAAAGGAAATAACCTAAAACAAAAACTGAAAAGAAGCTGCTTGAGAAACTGCTTTGTGTTCTGTTAATTCATCTCACAGAGTTACAGATTTCCCCTCAAGAAGCCTTTCGCTAAGGTTGTTCTTGTGGAATTTGCAACGTGATATTTGGAAGCCCATAGAGGCCTATGGTGAAAAAGGAAATATCTTCCTTTAAAAACTGGAAAGAAGCTTTTTGAGAAACTGTTTTGTGTTCTGTTAATTCATCTCACAGAGTTAGAGCTTTCTCCTCAAGAATCCTTTCGCTAAGAATTTTCTTCGGGAATTTGCAATGTGATATTTGGAAGCCCACAGAGGGCTAAGGTGAAAAAGGAAATATCTTCCGTTAAAAACTGGAAGGAAGATTTCTGAGAGACTGTTTTGTGTTCTGTTAATTCATCTCACAGAGTTACAGCTTTTCCCTTAAGAAACTTTTCTCTAAGACAGTTCTTGTGAAATTTACAAAGTGATATTTGGAAGCCCATAGAGGGCTATGGTGAAAAAGGATATATCTTCCGTTAAAAACTGGAAAGAATCTTTCTAAGAAACTGCTTTGTGTTTTTTTAAATTCATCTCAGAGAGTTACAGCTTTTCCTCAAGAAGCCTTACGCTAAGACTGTTGTGCGGAATTTACAATGTGATATTTGGAAACCCATAGAGGGCTATGGTGAAAAAGGAAATATCCTAAGATAATAACTGAAAAGAAGCTTTCTGAGAAACTGCTTTGTGTTCTGTTAATTCATCTCAGAGAGTTACAGCTTTCCCCTCAAGAAGCCTTTCAATAATGCAGTTCTTGTGGAATTTGCAAAGTCATATTTTGAAGCCCGTAGAGGGCTATGGTGAAAAAGGAAATATCTTCAGTTAAAAACTGACAAGAAGCTTTCTGGAAACTGTGTTGTGTTCTCTTAATTCATCTCACAGAGTTACAGCTTTCTCCTCAAGAAGCCTTTTGCTAAAACTGTTCTTGTGGAATTTGCAAAGTGATATTGGGAAGTCCATAGATGGCTGTGGTGGAAATGGAAATATCCTAAGATAAAAACCGAAAAGAAGCTTTCTGAGAAACTGCTTTGTGTTGTGTTAGTTCATCTCACAGAGTTACAGCTTTCCCCTCAAGAAGCCGTTCACTCAGACAGTTCTTGTGAAATTTGCAAAATGATATTTGGAAGCCCATAGAGGGCTATGGTGAAAAACGAATTATACTAAGATAAAAACCGAAGAGAAGCTTTATGATAAACTGCTTTGTGTTTTGTTAGTTCATCTCACAGTGTTACAGCTTTCCCCCGAAGAAGCCGTTCACTAAGACTGTTCTTGTGAAATTTGGAAAGTGATATTTGGAAGCCCATAGAGGGCTATGGTGAAAATTGAAATATCTTCCATAAAAAACTGGAAAGAAGCTTTCTGAGAAACTGCTTTGTGTTCTGTTAATTCATCTCACAGTATTACAGCTTTCCGCTCAAGAAGCCTTTCCCTAAGACTGTTCTTGTGGGATTTGCAAACTGATATTTTGAAACCAATAGAGGGCTATGGTGAAAATGGAAATATCCTAAGATAAAAACAGAAACAAAGCTTTCTGAGAAACTGCTTTGCGTTCTGTTAGTTCATCTCACAGAGTTACAGCTTCCCACTCGATAAGCCTTTCACAACGGCTGTTCTTGTTTTATTTCAATGTGATATTTGGAAGCCCATAGAGGGCTATGGTGAAAAAGGAAATATCTTCAGTTAAAAACTGTAAAGAAGCTTTCTGAAAAACTGCTTTGTGTTCTGCTATTTGATGTCACAGAGTTACAGCTTTCCTCTCAAGAATCCTTTCGCTAAGGCTGTTCATGTGCAATTTGCAAAGTGATGTTTGGAAGCCTATAGAGGGTTATGCTGAAAAAGGAAATATCTTCAGTTAAAAACTGGCAAGAAGCTTTCTGAGAAACTGCTTTGTGTTTCGATAATTCATCTCACACAGTTACATCTTTCCCCTCAAAAGCGTTTAGCTAAGGCTGTTCTTGTGAATCTGCAAAGTAATATTTGGAAGCCCTTAGAGTGCTATGGAAAAAAGTAAAAATCCTAATATAAAAACTGAAACCAAATTTCCTGAGAAACTGGATTGTGTTCTCTTAATTCATCTCACAGAGTTAACGCTTTCCCGTCAAGAACACTTTCGCTAGCACTGTTGTTGTGGATCATGCAAAGTGATATTTGGAATCCCAAAGAGGGCTATGATGAAAACGGAAATATCCTAAGATGAAAACTGAAAAGAAGCTTTCTGAGAAACTGCTTTGTATTCTGTTAATTCTTCTCACACTGTTACAGCTTTCCCCTCAAGAAGTCTTTCACTAAGACTGTTCTTGTGGAGTTTGCAAAGTGATATTTGGAAGCCCATAGGGGTTATGGTGAAAAATGAAATATTTTCAGTTAAAAACTGGAAAGAAACTTTCTGAGAAACTGCTTTGTATTCTGTTAATTCATCTCACAGAGTTACAGCTTTCCCTTCAAGAAGCCTTTCGCTAAGTCTGTTCTTGTGGAATTTGCAAAGTGATATTTGGAAGCCCATAAACGGCCATGTTGAAAAAGGAAATATCTTCCTTTAAAAACTGGAAAGAAGATTTCTGAGAGACTGCTTTGTGTTCTGTTAATTCATCTCACAGAGTTACAGCTTTCCCCTCAAGAAGTCTTTCACGAAGGCTGTTCTTGTTTAACTTGCAACGTGATATTTGCAAGTCCATAGACGGCTATGATGAAAAAGGAAATATCTTCAGTTTAAAACTGAAAAGAAGCTTTCTGAGAAACTGCCTTTTCTTCTGTTAATTCATCTCAGAGGTTACAGCTTTCTCCTGAAGAAGCCTTTCGCTAGGAGTGTTCTAGTGGAATTTGGGAAGTGATATTTGGAAGCACATAGAGTGCTATTGTGATAAAGGAAACATCTTAAGTTAAAAACTGGAAGGAAGCTTCCTGAGAAACTTTTTTGTGTTTCGTTAATTCATCTCAAAGAATTAGATCTTTCTCCACAAGAAGCCTTTCGCTAAGACTGTTCTTGTGGAATTTGCAATGTGATATTTGAAAGCCCAAAGAGGTCTATGGTGAAAAAGGAAATATCTTCAGTTAAAAACTGGAAAGAAGTCTTCTGAGAAAACGCTTTGTGTTCTGTTAATTCACCTCACAGAGTTACAGCTTTCCCCTCAAGTAACCTTTCGCTAAGACTGTTCTTGTGGAATTTGCAAAGTGATATTTGGAAGCCCTTGGAGCACTATGGTGAAAAGGAAATATCCTAAGATAAAAACTGAAAAGACACTTTCTGAGGAACTGCTTTCTGTTCTGTTAACTCATCTCAGAGATTTTCAGCTTTCCGTTCAAGAAGCCTTTCTCAAAGTCTGTTCTTTTGGAATTGGCAAAGTGATATTTGGAAGCCCATAGAGAGCTATGGTGCAAATGGAAATATCCTTAGATAAAAACCGAAAAGAAGCTTTCTGAGAAACTGCTTTGTCTTCTGTTAATTCATCTCACAGAGTTACAGCTTTCCCCTCAAGAAGCCTTTCGCTAAGACTGTTCATGTGGAATATGCAAAGTGATATTTGGAAGCCCATAGAGGTCTAACTGAAAATGGAATTATGCTAAGATAAAAACTGTAAAGAAGCTTTCTGGGAAATTTCCTTGTGTTCTGTTAGTTCATCTCACAGAGTTGCAGCTTTCCCCTCAAGAAGCCGTTCACTAAGACAGTTTTCGTGAAATTTGCAAACTTATATTTGGAAGCACCGGTTAAAAAGGAAACATCTTCCGTTAAAAACTGGAAAGAAGCTTTCTGAGAAACTGCTTTGTGTTCTGTTAATTCATCTCACAGAGTTACAGCTTCCCACTCAAGAAGCCTTTCGCTAAGACTGTTCTTGTGGAATTTGCAAAGTGATATTTGGAAGCCCATAGAAGGCTACGGTGAAAAAGGAAATATATTCCGTTAAAAACTGGAAATAAGTTTTCTGAAAAACAGTTTTGTGTCTCTTAATTCATCTTACACTGTTACAGCATTCCCTTCAAGAAGCCTTCCCCTAGGACTGTTCTTGTGGAAGATGCAAAGTGATATTTGGAAACCCTTAGAGAGCTATGGTTAAAAAGAAAATATCTTAACATAAAAACCGAAAAGATGCTTTGTGAAAAACTGCACTGTGTTCTCTTAACTCATCTCACAGAGTTATAGCTTACCCCTCAAGAAGCCGTTCACTAAGACTGTTCTTGTGGAATTTGCAAAGTGATATTTCGAAGCCCATAGAGGGATATGGTGAAGAGGGAAATCTCTTCCGTTAAAAACTGGAAAGAAGCTTTCTGAGTAACTGCTTTGTTGTCTGTTAATTAATCTCACAGAGCTACAGCTTTCCCCTCAAGAAGCCTTTCGTTAGGACTGTTGTTGTGGAAGTTGCAAAGTGATATTTCGAAGGTCATAGAGGGATATGGTGAAAAAGGATATATCTTACCTTAAAATCAGGAAAAAAGCTTTCTGATAAACTCCTTTGTGTTCTGTTAATTCAACTCACAGTGTTACAGCTTTCCCCTAAAAAGCCTTTCTCAAGAAGCCCTTCATTAAGACTGTTCTTGTGGAATTTGCAAAGTGATATTTGGAAGCCCATAGAGGGATAAGGTGAAAAAGGAAATATCTTCCGATATAAACTGGAAAGAAGCTTTCTGATAAACTGCTTTGTGTTCTGTTAATGATATCACAGAGTTACAGCTTTCCCTTCAAGAAGCCTTTCGCTAAGTCTGCTCTTGTGGAATTTGCAAAGGGATATTTGGAAGCCCATAGAGGGCTATGGTGAAAAAAGGAAATATCTCCGGTAGAAAACTGGAAAGAAGCTTTCTGAGAAACTGCTTTGTGTTCTGTTAATTCATCTCAGAGAGTTACAGCTTTCCCCTGAAGAAGCCTTTCCCTAAGACTGTGCTTGTGGAATTTGCAAAGTGATATTTGGAAGCCCATAGAGGGCTATGGTGAAAAAGGAAGTATCCTAAGATAAAAACTGAGAAGAAGCTTTCTGAGAAACTGCTTTGTGTTCTGTTAATTGATCTCACAGAGTTACAGCTTTTCCCTCAAGAAGCCTTTCTCTAAGACTGTTCTTGTGGAATTTGCAAAGAGATATTTGGAAGCCCATACAGGGCTATGGTGAAAAAGGAAATATCTTCCGTTAAAAACTGGAAAGAAGCTTTCTGAAGGACTGCTTTGTGTTCTGTTAATTCATGTCACAGAGCTACAGCTTTCCCCTCAAGAAGCCTTTCGCTAAGACTGTTCTGGTGGAATTTGCAAAGTGATATTTGGAGGCCAATAGAGGGCTATGGTGAAAAAGGAAATATTTTCTGTGAAAAACTGAAAAGAAACTATCTGAGAAACTGCTTTGTGTTCTGTTAATTCATCTCACAATGTTACATCTTTCCCCTAAAGAAGCGGTTCACTGAGACTGTTCTTGTGGAATTTGCAAAGTGATATTGGAAGCCCATAGAAGATTATGGCGAAAAAGGTAATTTCCTAAGATAAAAACCGAAAAGAAGCTTTCCGAGAGACTGCATTGTATTCTCGTAATTCGTCTCACAGAGTTATAGCTTTCGCCACAAGAAGCCGTTCACTATCACTGTTCCTGTGGAATTTGCAAGGTGATATTTGGAAGCCGTTAGAAGTCTATGAAGAAAAAGGAAATATCTTCCGTTAAAAACTGGAAAGAAGCTTTATGAGAAACTGCTTTGTGTTCTGTTAATTCATCTCACTGCGTTACAGCTTTTCCCTCAAGAAGCCGTTCACTAAGACTGTTCTTGTGGAATTTGCAAAGTGATATTTGGAAATCCATAGAGGGCTATGGTGAAAAAGGAAATATGCTAAGATAAAAACTGAAAAGAACCTCTCTGAGAAAATGCCTTGCGTTCTGTTAATTGATCTCACAGAGTTACAACTTTCCCCTCAAGAAGCCTTCTGCTAAAGTTGATCTTGTGGAATTTGCAATTTGATATTTGGAAGCCTATAGAGGGGTATGGTGAGAAAGGAAATACCTTCAGTTAAAAACTGGAAAGAAGCTTTCTGATAAACTGCTTTGTGTTCTGCTAATTCATCTCACAGAGTCACAGCTGTCCCCTCAAAAAGCCTTTCGCTAAGACTGTTTTTGTGAAATTTGCAAAGTGATATTTCGAAGCCCTTATAAGGCTATGGGAAAAAGGAAATATCCTAAGATAAAAACTGAAAAGAAGATTTCTTAGAAACTGATTGTGTTCTGTTAATTCATCTCAAATATTTACAGCTTCCCCTCAAGAATCCTTTCGCTAAGACTGTTGCTTTGGAATTTGCAAAGTGATATTTGGAAGCCCTTTGAGGGCTATGGTGAAAACTGAAATATCTTCAGTAAAAAACTGGAAAGAAGCTTTCTGAGAAACTGCTTTGTGTTCTGTTAATTCATCTCACAGAGTTACAGCTTTCCCCTGAAGAAGCCTTTCGCTAACTCTGTTCTTGTGGAATTTGCAAAGTGATATTTGGAAGCCCATATAGGGCTATGGTGAAAAAGAAATTGTCCTAAAATAAAAACTGAAAAGAAGCTTTCTGAGAAACTGCTTTGTTCGTTAATTCATCTCACACAGTTACAGCTTTCCCGTCAAGAAGCCGTTCACTGAGACTGTTCTTGTGGAATTTGCAAAGTGATATTGGAAGCCGATAGAGGGTTATGGCAAAAAGGGATATATCCTAAGATAAAAACCGAAAAGAAGCTTTCTGAGAAACTGCTTTGTGTTCTGTTAAATCATCTTACAGAGTTACAGTTTTCCCCTCATGAAGCCATTCGCTAAGACTGTTCTTGTGGGATTGGCAAAGTGATATTTGGAAGTCCACAGAGGGCTATGGTGAAAAAGGAAATCTCTTTCGTTAAAAACCGGAAAGAAGCTTTCAGAGAAACTGCTTTGTGTTCTGTTAATTCATCTCACAGAGTTACCGCTTTCCCCTCAAGAAGCCTTTCGCTAAGACTGTTCCGGTGGAATATTCAAAGTGATATTTGGAAGCCCATAGGGGGCTATGGTGAAAAACGAAATATGTTCGGTTACAAACTGGAAAGAAGCTTTCTGAGAAACTGCTTTGTGTTCTGTTAAATCATCTTACAGAGTTACAGTTTCCCCTCATGAAGCCTTTTGTTAAGACTTTTCTTGTGGGATTTCCAAAGTGATATTTGGAAGTCCATAGAGGACTATGGTGAAAAAGGAAATAACTTACGTTAAAAACTGGAAAGAAACGTTCTGAGTGACTGGTTTGTTTTCCGTTAATTGATCACACAGTGTTACAACTTTCCCCTCAAGAAGTCTTTCACAAAGACTGTTCTGGTAGAATTAGCAGAGTGATAGTTTGAAGCAAGTAGAGGGCTATGTTGAAAAAGTAACTGTCTTCCATGAAAAACTGGAAAGAAGCTTTCTGAGAAACTGCTTTGTGTTCTGTTAATTCATCTCACAGAGTTATAGATTTCACCCCAAGAAGCCTTTCGGTAAGATTGTTCTTGTGGAATTTGCAAAGTGATATTTGGAAACCCGTAGAGGGTTATGGTGAAAAAGGAAATATCCTAACATAGAAACTGAAAAGAAGCTTTCTGAGAAACTGCGTTGTGTTCTGTTAATTGATCTCACGGAGTTACAGCTTTTCCCTCAAGAAGCCTTTCGCTAAGGCTGTTCTTGTGGAATTTGCAAAGTGATATTTGGAAGCCTATAGAGGGCTATGGTAAAGAAGGAAATATCTTCAGTTAAAAACTGGAAAGAAGCTTTCTGAGAAACTCCTTTGCGTTCTGTTAATTCATCTCTCAGAGTTACAGCTTTCCCCTGGAGAAGCCTTTCGCTAAGACTGCTCTTGTGAAATTTGCAAAGTGATATTTAGAAGCCCTTAGAGGGCTATGAAAAAAGGAAATATCCTAAGATAAAAACTGAAAAGAAGCTTTCTGAGAAACTGCTTTGTGTTCTGTTAATTCATCTCACAGAGTTACAGCTTTCCCCTCAAGAGTCCTTTCGCTGAGACTGTTCTTGTGGAAATTGCATAGTGATATTTGGGAGCCCAGAGGAGGCTATGGTGAAAAACGAAACAACTTCAGTTACAAAGTGGAAAGAAGCTTTCTGAGAAACTGCTTTGTGTTCTGTTAATTCATCTCACAGAGTTACAGCGTTCTGCTCAAGAAGCCTTTCGCTAAGGCTGTTCTTGTGGAATTTGCTAAGTGATATTTGGAAGCACGTAGAGGGCTATGGTGAAAATGGAAATATCCTAAGATAAAAATCGAAAAGAAGCTTTCTGAGAAACTGTATTGTGTTCTCTTAATTCATCTCACAGAGTTATAGCTTTCCCCTCAAGAAGTCATTCATTAAGTCTGTTTCTGTGGAATTTGCAAGGTGATATTTCGAAGCCCTTATAGGTCTATATTGAAAAAGGAAATAGCTTAAGTTAAAAACTGGAAAGAATCTTTCAGAGAAACTGCTTCATGCTCTGATAATTCATCTCACAGAGTTTCAGCATTCCCTTCAAGAAGCCGTTCACTAAGACTACTCCTGTGGAATTTTCAAAGTGATATATGGAAGCCCATAGAGGGCTATGGTGAAAAAGGAAATATCCTGGGATAAAAACTGAAAAGAAGCTTTCTGAGAAACAGCTTTGTGTTCTGTTAATTCAACTCACAGAGTTAAAGCTTTCTCCTCAAGAAGCATTTCGCTAAGACTGTTCTTGTGGAATTTGCAAAGTGATATTTAGAAGCCCATAGAGGGCTATGGTGAAAATGGAAATATCCTAAGATAAAAACCGAAAAGAAGCTTTCTGAGAAAATGCTTTGTGATCTGTTAATTCATCTCCAGAGTTACAGTTTTCCCCTCAAGAAACCTTTCATGAAGACTGTTCTTGTGATATTTGCAAAGTGATATTTGGAAGCCATAGAGGGCTACGGTGAAAAAGGAAACATCTTCAGATAAAAACTGGAAAGAAGCTTTCTGAGAAACTGCTTTGTGTTCTGTTAATTCATCTCACAGAATTACAGCGTTCTCCTCAAGAAGTCTTTCACTAAGGTTGCTCTTGTGGAATTTGGTAAGTGATATTTCGAAGCCCGTAGAGGGCTATGGTCAAAAAGGAAATATCTTGAGTTAACTACTTGAAAGAAGCTTTCTGAGAAACTGCTTTGTGTTCTATTAATTCATCTCACAGAGTTACAACTTTCTCCTCAAGAAGCCTTTCGCTAAGACTGTTCTTGTGGATTTTGCAAAGTGATATTTGGAAGCCCATTGAGGGCTATGGTGAAAAAGGAATTATCCTAATATAAAACCTGAAAAGAAGCTTTCTGAGAAACTGCTTTGTGTTCTGTGAATTCAATTCAGAGAGTTACAGCTTTCCCCTCAAGAAGCCTTTCTCAAGAAGCCTTTCGCTAAGACTGTTCTTGTGAAAGTTGCAAAGTAATATTTGGAAGCCCATAGTGGGCTATGGTGAAAAGGGAAATTTCTTCCGTTAAAAACTGGAAAGAAGTTTTCTGAGAAACTGCTTTGTGTTCTATTAATTCATCTCACAGAATTACAGCTCTCCCCTCAAGAAGCCTTTCCCTGAGACAATTCTTGTGGAATTTGCAAAGTGATATTTGGAAGCCCATAGAGGGCTATGGTAAAAAAGGAAATATCTTCAGTAGAAAACTGGCAAGAAGATTTCTGAGAAACTGCTTTCGGTTCTGTTAATACATCTCACAGAGTTGCAACTTTCCCCTCAAGAAGCCTTTCACTAACACTGTTTTTGTGGAATTTGCAAAGTGATATTTGGAAGCCCATGAAGGGATATGGTGAAAAAGCAATATCCTAAGATAAAAACTGAAAAGAAGCTTTCTGAGAAACTGCTTTGTGTTCTGTTAATTCACCTCAGAGAGTTACAGCTTTCCCCTCAAGAAACCTTTGGCTAAGACTGTTCTTGTGGAACATGCAAAATGATATTTGGATGCCCATAGAGGGTTATGGTCAAAAAGAAAATATCTTCAGTTAAAAACTGGAAAGAATCTTTCTGAGAAACTGTTTTGTGTTCTGTTAATTCATCTCACAGTGTTATAGCGTTCCTATCAAGAACCTTTTTGCTACGACTGTTCTTGCGAAATTTGCAAAGTAATATTTGGAAGTCCATAGAGGGCTACGGTGAAAAAGAAAATAACTTCAGTTAAAAACTGGAAAGAAGGTTTTTGAGCAACTGCTTTGGGTTCTGTTAATTCATCTCACAGAGTTACACCTTTCCCCTCAGGAAGCCTTTCGCTAAGAAAGTTATTGTGTAATTGGCAAAGTGATATTTGGAAGCCCATAGAGGGCTATGCTGAAAAATGAAATCACTTTAGTTAAAAAGTGGAAAGAAGATTTCTGAGAAACGGATTTGTGTTCTCTTATTTCATCACACAGAGTTACAGCATTCCCCTCAAGAACCCTTTTGCTAAGACTGTTCTTGTGGGATTTACAAAGTGATATTTGGAAGCCCATAGAGGGCTATGGTGAAAAAGTAAATCTCTTTCGTTAAAAACTGGAAAGAAGCTTTCTGCGAAACGGCTTTGTGTTCTTTTAATTCATCTCACAGAGTTACAGCTTTCCCCTCAAGAAGCATTTCGCTAAGACTGTTCTTTGGAATTTGCAAAATGATATTTGGAAGTCCTTAGAGGGCTATGGTGAAAAAGGAAATATCTTCAGTTAAAAAGTGGAAAGAATCTTTCTGAGAAACTGCTTTGTATTCTATTAATTCATCTCACAGAGTTACAGCTTTCCCCTCAAGAAGCCTTTCGCTAAGGCTGTTCTTGTGGAATTTGCAAATTGATATTTGGAAGCCCATAGAGGGCTATGGTGAAAAACTAAATATTTTCAGATAAAAACTGGAAAGACGTTTTTTGAGAAACTGCATTGTGTTTTATCAGTTCATCTCACAGAGTTACAGCTTTCACCTCAAGAAGCCTTTCGCTAAAACTGTTCTTGTGGAATTTGCAAAGTGATATTTCGAAGCCCATACAGGGCTATGGAGAAAAAGGAAATATATTCAGTTAAGAACTGGAAAGAAGCTTTCTGAGAAAATGCTTTGTGTTCTGTTAATTCATCTCATAGAGTTACTGCTTTCCCCTCAAAAGCCTTTCTCTAAGACTGTTCTTGTGGAATTTCAAAAGTGATATTTGGAAACCCATAGAGGGCTAAGGTGAAAAAGGAAATATCCTAAGATAAAAACTGAAAAAAAGATTTTTGATAAATTGCTTTGTGTTCTGTTAATTCATCTCAGAGAGTTATAGCTTTCCTCTCAAGTGTTCTTTCACTTAGACTGTTCTTGTGGAATTTAAAAAGTGATATTTGGAGGCCCATAGAAGGCTAAAGTGAAAAAGGAAATATCTTCAGTTAAAAACTGGAAAGGAGCTTTCTGAGAAACTTCTTTGTGTTCTGTTAATTCATCTCACAGAGTTACAACATTCCAAACAAGAAGCCTTTCGCTAAGACTGTTCTTGTGGAATTTAAAAAGTGATATTTGGAAGCCCATAGAGGGCTATGGTGAGAAAGGAAATATCTTCCGTTAAAAACTGGAAAGAAGCTTTCTGAGAAACGGCTTTGTGTTCTCTTAATTCATCTCACAGAGTTACAGCTTTCCCCTCAAAAGCCTTTTGCTAAGCCTGTTCTTGTGGAATTTGCAAAGTAATATTTGGAAGCCCATAGAGGGCTAAGCTGAAAAAGGAAATCAATTCCGTTAAAAACTGGAAAGAACCTTTATGAGAAACGGCTTTGTGTTCTGTTAATTCATCTCAGAGAGTTACAGCTTTGCCCTCAAGAAGCCTTTCCCTAAGACTGTTCTTGTGGAATTTAAAAAGTGATCTTTGGAAGCCCATGGAAGGCTAAGGTGAAAAAGGAAATATCCTAAGATAAAAACTGAAAAGAAGCTTTATGAGAAACTGCTTTGGTTTCTGTTAATTCATGTCACAGAGTTATAGCTTTCCTCTCAAGAAGCCTTTCACTAAGACTGTTGTGGAATTTGCAAAAGTGATATTCGGAAGCCCAGAGAGGGCTAAGGTGAAAAAGGAAATATCTTCTGTTAAAAACTGGAAAGAAGCTTTGTGAGAAACTGCTTTGTGTTCTGTTAATTCATCTCTCAGAGTTACAGCTTTCCCCTCAAGAGGCCTTTCTATAAAATTGTTCTTGTGGAATTTGCAAAATGATATTTGGAAGCCCTTAGAGGGCTATGGTGAAAAAGGAAATATGTTCAGTTAAAAACTGGAAAGAAGCTTTCTGAGAAACTGCTTTGTGTTCTGTTAATTCATCTCACAGAGCTACAACTTTCCCCTCAAGAAGCCTTTCGCTAAGACTGTTGTTGTGGAATTTGCAAAGTGATATTTGGAAGCCCAGAGAGGGCTATGGTGAAAAAGGAAATATCTTCATTTCAAAACTGGAAAGAAGCTTTCTGAGAAACTTCTTTGTGTTCTGTTAATTTATCTCACAGAGTTAAAGCTTTCCCCTCAAGAAGCCTTTCTCTAAGATTGTTCTTGTGGAATTTGCAAAGTGATATTTGGATGCCCACAGAGGGCTATGGTGAAAAAGAAAATCTCTTCCGTTAAAAACTGGAAAGAAGCTTTCTGAGAAACTCCTTTTTGTTCTGTTAATTCATCTCACAGAGTTACAGCTTTTCCCTCAAGAAACCTTTCGCTAAGACTGTTCTTGTGGAATTTGCAAAGTGATATTTGGAACCCCATAGACGGCTATGGTGAAAAAGGAAATGTCTTCAGTTAACAAGTGGAAAGAAGCTTTTTGAGAAACTGCTTTGTGATCTGTCAATGCATCTCACATACTTACTGCTTTCACCTCAAGAAGCCTTTCGCTAAGACTGCTCTGGTGGAATTTAAAAAGTGATATTTGGAAGCCCATAGAGGGCGATGGTGAAAAAGGAAATATCTTCAGTTAAAAACTGCAAAGAAGCTTTCTGAGAAATGGCTTTGTGTTCTCTTAATTCATCTCACAGAATTACAGCTTTCCCCTCAAGAAGCCTTTCGCTAAGACTGATCTTGTGAAATTTCCAAAGTGATATTTGGAAGCCCAATGTGGGCTATGGTGACAAAGGAAATCTCTTTCGATAAAAACTGGAAAAAAAGCTTTCTGAGAAACGGCTTTGTGTTCTGTTAATTCATCTGAGAGAATTACAGCTTTCCCCTCAAGAAGCCTTTGGCTAAGACTGTTCTTGTGGAATTGGCCAAGAGATATTTGGAAGCCCATAGAGGGCTATGATGAAAAAGTAAATATCTTCCGTTAAAAACTGGGAAGAAACATTCTGAGAAACTGCTATGTGTTCTGTTAGCTCATCACACAGAGTTACAGGTTTTCCCTCAAGAAGCCTTTCCCTATGACTTTTCTGGTGGAATTTGCAAAGTGATATTTAGAAGCCCAATGAGGGCTATGGTGAAGAAGGTAATGTCTTCCGTTAAAAACTGGAAAGAAGCTTTCTGAGAAACGGCTTAGTTTTCTGTTAATTCATCTCACAGATTTACACCTTTCCCCTCAAGAAGCCTTTAGCTAAGACTGTTCTTGTGGAATTTTCAAGGTGATATTTGGAAGCCGATAGAGGTCTAGGGTGAAAAAGGAAATATCTTCAGTTAAAAAGTGGAAAGAAGCTTTCTGAGAAACTGCGTTGTGTTCTGTTAATTCATCTCACCGATTTACAGCTTTTCCCTCAAGAAGCATTTCGCTAAGACGTTTCTTGTGGAATTTAGAAAGTGATATTTGGAAGCCCGTAGAGGGTTAAGGTGAAAAAGAAAATATCTTAAGTTAAAAACTGGAAATAAGCTTTCTGAGAACCTGTTTTGTGTTCTGTTAATTCATTTCACAGAGTTATAGCTTTGCTCTCAAGAAGCCTTTCGCTAATACTGTTATTGTGGAATTTGCAAAGTGATATTAGGAAGCCAAGAGAGGGCTATGCTGAAAAAGGAAATATCTTCCGTTAAAAACTGGAAAGAAGCTTTCTGAGAAACGGCTTGGTGTTCTGTTAATTCATCTCAGAGAGTTACAGCTTTCCCCTCAAGTAGCCTTTCATTAAGACTGTTCTTGTGGAATTTTAAAAGTGATATATGGATGCCCATAGAGAGCTGTGGTGAAAAAGAAAATATCCTAAGATGAAAGCTGAAAAGAAGGTTTTTGAGAAACTGCTTTGTGTTCTGTTAATTCATCTCACTGAGTTACAGCTTTCCCTTCAAGTAGCCTTTCACTAAGACTGTTTTTGTGGAATTTGCAAAGTGATATTCGGAAGCCCCTAGAGGGCTATGGTTGAAAAGGATATATCTTCATTTAAAAACTGGAAAGAAGCTTTCTGAAAAACGGCTTTGTTTTCTCATAATTCATCTCACAGAGTAACAGCTTTCCCTTCAAGAAGCCTTTCGCTAAGACTGTTCTTGTGGAATTCGGAAAGTGATATTTGGAAGTGCGTAGAGGGCTATGGTGAAAAAGGAAATATCTTCAGTTAAAAAGTGGAAAGACGCTTTCTGAGAAACTGCTTTGTGTTCTGTTAATTCATCTCACAAAGTTACAGCTCTCCCCTCAAGAAGCCTTTCGCTAAGACTGTTCTACTGTAATTAGCAAACTGATATTTGGAAGCCCATAGAGGGCTAAAGTGA